>NC_050456.1:40735389-41035389 GCF_903995425.1 Onychomys torridus | reverse complement strand
ATGTATACAGTTTGTTCATGTACTGCAACATGTATTCAGTTCATTTATGTACTATAACAAGTATTTAGTTCATTCATGTATTGCAACATGCATTTTAATATCAGTTACTTTTTGCTTTCCAGTGGATGAGTAGAGTTAATGTTAGCAGCTAAACCAGGAACGAAAATACTCTGTTTCTGGCAGAGAAAATCACCCCAGATTTTGTTACCCTCACTCAGAGTATGGAAAGCTAAGGAGACTGTCTGGATCTAAGAGGATAGCTACCAAGTCCTAGACAGGCTGAGACAGTACACAGTATCCTCAATTCCATGTCAATATCAATGGTACTTACGTCTAAACAGCTAGTTTGAGGGTCACTTGGCATGGAGCAAACCCCTACCTCTAAACGTTACAATCCTGTTCTTTTTTTTCAGAGCTGAGGACCGAACCCAGGGTCTTGCGCTTGCTAGGCAAGCACTCTACCACTGAGCTAAATCCCCAACCCCACAATACTGTTCTTATCATTACAGGGGCCAGTCAACTTCTTTCCTTGAGGGCCCGGTGAGTGAAAGCACACTGTGAACTGCTGTGGGATGTTCTGTATGTCAAATGTGTTGCTCTGATTGGTTAAAATAAAGTGCTGATTGGCCAGTAGCCAGGCAGGAAGGATAGGGTAGGCGGGACAAGGAGGAGGAGAATTGTGGGAAGTGGAAGGCAGGGTAGAGAGACACTGCCAGCCGCTGCCATGACAAGGAAGATGTAAGGTACTGGTAAGCCACGAGCCACATGGCAACTTATAGACTAACAGAAATGGGTTAATTTAAGATAGAAGAACTAGATAACAAGAAGCCTGCCACGGCCATACGGTTTGTAAACAATATAAGTCTATGTGTGCTTACTTGGTTGGGTCTGAGCAACTGTGGGACTGGCAGGTAAGAGAGATTTGTCCTGACTGTGGGCCAGGCAGGAAAACTCTACCAGCAGTGAACCAAGCAAGGGCCGTGGCTGTGCCTGGCTGGGTCTTGTCTGCTTGCTGAGTTTCTGAACTAAGGAAAGCCCAATTGCTTAGCTGTGTGAAGGAAGCTCACTGTGCTTACCTGAAAATGGCCTCAGCTAGAGCCCAGCCTTGAGCAGATGGGGACCCCAGGAGCCCAAGTGCCAACACAGGCCATGTTTTGTTGCCTCCCGTTTCTCAAGGGAATTGAGTTCAACTCTTGCCCCCCCCCCAATATGGTTACTCTTTTATATTTGCAATCTGAATGACCAGACAGTTCACCACACATACTCATTTAGTTTCTTGTTCCAGAATGTGACCCTTTCGTCCAGGGCAGTCAGTTTGGTGAGGATCTTCTGCTGAAGACCTGATTCTTGTGCGGCAGTCTCTCTATTCTTGGGTTTCTCGGCCTCCAGGGCATTATCATTTTGCCCTTTAGCAGGTCCCTTGAGTTCAGCCAATTCCCGTTCTAACTGTTTTCAACAACATACCAGAGAGCAAATTAAAAATAAGGCAAAGCCTCAATTCAGATATTCACTTTGTAGTGAGATTTATTAGTCAGTTTAGATGATCAAAGTAGAAATCTAGGTAATAGGAAGTTCTGGTTTATAACGGTCAAAGCGTGACTTCAGCCTTGTGCAAGTTCATCTAGCGTCTATTGAACAATTGATGGTTTGGAAAGAGGATGATTGGTAGTCGCTTAGCTGAGAGCAAGAACGTTAATAGACCACGGAATGTTGAGCTTGCTTGTTAAGGCCAAAGTGAAATTACAATCAGTGATGGTTTGGATGTGAATAAAACCTTAAACTTCAAATAATGAGATTTTAAAAACATACTTACTTTTCAGTGTTTTTTTCAACATTCCTGGAGAGTTATAAACCATGGAAAACACACAAAGGGGAGAAAAAGTTTTCCTTTTGTTTTACTATCCGACTAGCAAAAAAAAATACTCATTGTGCTGGGCAGCAGTGGTGCACACCTTTAATCCCAGCACTCGGGAGGCAGAGGCATGTGGATCTCTGTGAGTTCCAGGCCAGCCTGGGCTACAGAGCGAGATCCAGGATAAGCACCAAAACTACACAGAGAAACCCTGTCTTGAAAACCAAAAAACAACAACAACAGCAAAAATACACATTGTATCAGATTTCAATATTTTGGGATTTGTTGTCCATAATAGGGATTTTGGTATTAATTGGGATATTTAAAATATTTACTTATCTTGATTACTTAGCCTTTGAATCACACCCATAAAGTTTGGGTCCAGGGCAAATCTTGTGTACAGTTTAAAGCTAAATTATAATGCACAAAACTTATAAAAAGAAATTTACTAGTTGGCTACATTTCTTCACAGTTACAGCTATAATTGGCTGCTAAAATCAAATTATATACTTAAATATGTGTGCGGTTTATATGACATATATTCCTTCTTTTGCTTGCAGATTTTAAGTAATATAGTTGAGTACCCTTAAGCTGAAATTTGAAGTGCACCCAAATTTGAAGCTTTGGACATGTTTTAGATACTTAGCTAAGGGATGCTCAGCTAATAGTGTACATGTAAATATTCCAACATGTGAGAAACTCCAAACTCTGAAATCTATTTGGTTGTAAAGCATTCTAGATAAGGGATTCTGAACCTACATGCATGAAATGGCACATTATAAAATGATTTTCACATCTTGGTCTTTCTGTGGTTTTTAATCAAATAATTTAAATTTAATTAACATTTTACTTTAAGAATATCCTTCTGATGATAAAATAAAAACATGCCCATTTGTAGAAAAGACCATTAGATATATTTCAAGCCTCTTTTTAAAAAAAAAAATAAGTGTCATTTTTTTTTCTAACTTTTAAATGTATGGATATGTGGGTTTGTGTAATGAGTGAATATGTCTATGAGGGCCAAAGAAGGTGCTGGATCTCCTGAAGCCAGAGTTACAGGTGGTCGTTAGTGACCTGGTATGGGTGCTGGGAACCAACTGGAGTCCTCTGCAAGAGCAGCAGATCCATGCTCCAGCCCTAGCAGTGTACTATAAAAGTGATTGACTTGTTCTCTTGTTAAATATTTATGTAACATCTAATGTTTTGTTACTATTGATGGGATGGTGATAAATATCCATAGAATCAAGTACACATGTAGACTTACTGAGCTGAAGGCTAGGAGCTCTCTGAAGCTGTGTGACCACTTTCATGAGCACAGGAGAGTGTATGATGCTCATCTGAACCACCTACTGCTGTGGTATGCTGCTTTTTGAGAGTTTCATAGGTAAACATGGATTCACACTGCATTAACATTTGAAAATTCACAAGGGAGTGCTACATTCAGGTGTTCATCAGTCATTGTAATTTATTCATTTGTAAAGTGCTGATTTATATATTTCCTTCATTTTTTCTATTTGTACATCTACTTTTAACCATATCTTATGGACACATTTGTACTAAGGATAAAATCTCTTTGTGCACACATCATGTTTCTTTAGGATAGTTTAACTTTCTCAGACATGTTTTTCCTTAATGTGTATGTGGAGGGCATGTGCTTGTATATATACAAGCGTGTGGAAGCCAGAGGTCAAAGATGGCATCGTTCCTCAGGGACTGTCCACATAACAATAAGGTATGATAATAATAAGCCTGGAGTCTGCTAAGTACCTAGGCTGCCTGGCTAGTGAGCATCAAGGGCCACCACCCTCCACTTCCCCAGCTCTAAGATAACTAGCACATGTCACCGTGCCCACCTTCTTATATGGATTCTTGGGACTGAGCCCAGGTCCTCATGCTGTGTGGCAAGGACTTTATCTACTGAGCCACCTCCCTAGCCCATGTTCTTACCTTTATGAATAATGCCTTTTAGCACAAAATAATCTTACTTTTTGGTTTTGCAACTGAATCTATGTTTCTTTGCAATTTATAGCATTTCTTTTATTTGTCAAGTTGAGACCAGCTAAATCAATTCATCTACATATTTATTCTTGATTTTTGTTTTCATTTAATTTTTAACCCCACTGATACTTAGTTTGGTAAAGTGTAAAACCTACTCCTAAATACCTTGGCTCTTTTCTAACACTATGTGCTGGACAATCCATTGTTTCTTCATGTTTTTGAGAAGTTACAGAAAATTTCACACATGCTAGGTTCTATTTTCAAGATCTAGTAACTTTTCAAGATCTACTTTTAATAAAAGGAATCTAATTATTCTGAATAAAAAGCACACATACTACTAAAACAGAGTTTGATTTGAGGTTCCCCCATTGTATACCTCTGTGTGTGTGTGTGTGTGTGTGTGTGTGTGTGTGTGTGTGTGCGTGCACGCACATCTGTCTGTGTGAGTACAGGTATATGCATGCCACAGGACATCTGTGGAGCACGGTCCCAGGTTTTGGTCCTCGAATTCCACCCTGTTGGAGACAGGGTCTTTTTGTTCTGCATTGCCTTGTCTCCACCCCTCAGTCTCACCTTAGGAACACCGTGATTGCAGACACAGACTACCAAGCCTGGAATCAAAATACTGTTAGAGTAAACCTGACTTGATCTTGATCTTCAGTATTAATCACACACACACACACACACACACACACACACACACACACACACACTCACACTCGAGGGCAGGGATGGGGGAGTTAAGAATGTACTATTTGGTCTGATGATGCTCCTACAATGTAGCCATTGGAATTTTACATGATTAAATCTTACGGTTTTCTTTGCGAAGTTGAATAATTTTATCCGTTCTTCTGGGAGCTTTTGTAACTTGCATTTTTTGTCATTCAGTTTTTCAAGCTCTTCATTCAGATGTCTCTGAACAGTTTTTATTCGCATGTTATAATACATTATTTTCTTCATCGCTGTGGTCTGAATGCAAGAGAGTAAATAGCACGGGATTAGATCAAACACATTACAGATCGCTCTGCTGGCTAGTGTTATGTCAGTTTGACACAACCTAGAGTCATTTGGGGAACTTCAACTGAGAAAATGCCCCATCAGACTAGCCTGTGATGCATTTTCTTGGTTGATAATTGACAGAGGAGGGCCCAGCTCACTGTGTTTGGCCCTGGGTTCCATAGGAAAGTAGACAGAGCAAGACATGACGAGCAAGCCAGTAAGCAGCACTCTTCTATCAGCTCCAGCCTCCAGGTTCCAGCCCCGACTTCTCTGGATGATGGAGAAGTAGACTGAAATAAACTCTTTCCTCCCCAGGAGCTTTTGGCCACAGCAACAGAAATCTGACTAAGACATCAGTGGTACTGTAGGAGCATCACAAGTTCTTTATGAAATTGGAAGCTGGCCAGCTCCATTAGAAATGCTGATGACGACAGCAGATGTGTTGATGCTGTAGGGATTTATTTAATTTAATATATAAGTCATAAAATCTCAATGAACATCTTTGTGTTTAACATGTGAGTATGTGGCATACGCACATCTATTTCCAGAACTTCCACTCAAGAAACTGCAGACATAATTTAATTTATAAAACAGTATATTTAGCTAATAGGACATAGGACTGGAGCAAATATTAAACCACTATTCCTAGTTCATTAATCAGGGAAAGCAAACAAATTAAAAGGGGTTAAAAGAAAATGTAAAATTGAGTATAATTTTAACCCTGACCCCCCCACACACAAAAATAGATTTACCCTGCCCCTCAGTCTGCAAAATGATGCTCTATGTGAACTATCTTCAGACTGAGTAGGTCATTAAATTATCACTCTGCTGCAATTATCTCAAACCTTATATTTAACACTAGTATACCATTTAGTTACTAATCAGCTAATAATAGCAGATTGATTAAAAAGACCGTTATGAACTATACAAGCTGAATGATGCCTGAGAATTAGATTAGTCAGAAAGAACTGACCAGACAGTCTACCTAGAGGATCAGTTCGAGGTTCAGTGAATGAGTCCCTCTTGAAAAATAAGGTAGAGAGCCAGAGAGCGAAACACCTGACACCCGCCTTTGGCCGCCACATGAGCATACACAGGTGTACACACACACCCCCACACATGTGTACACACAAGCATACAATTCAATACAAGCACAAACACACATATTAAGAAAAAAAGGAAGAAACAAAGAAAGGAAAGAAAATTGGGAAATGATGTTTGTTGTTATTTTGAATATTTGGGGTAAATGGAAAATCCAAAACAAATATACTTGAGTCACTGAGAACTAAAAGGATTTCAAATAAATCCTTAAATCTAAAACACCATGTGTTGTGGAGTAAACTGTTTATTTTTCCAGACAAAATAGTGGCTGCTAAGTTAAATTTCAAATAAACAATGAAGTATTCACTAAACTTACTTGTATTTATTGAGTTATACCAAGACATTCTTTAGTATTTATATGAAATTCAAATTTAACTCAGATTTCTTCCATGTGGGAAAAAAGATTTTAAAAATACTAAATTTAATTTGTTCTAAAATAATTTTAATAACCATGTATCAAAAATTCTATTCCCAACAGACATGTGTTTCCCATTTTTGCTATGATCACCAAATTCCAGCATTAATGTTATTATCTGCATACATTTAGGTGAAACACCTGCTCTTGGGGCAAGAGCAGACAGGAGATAAGAGCTGACTGTCTAATACCACATGAGGACTCAGGCAGAGAAGGCCACTAACCAGGCAACCTTGAGCCACAGACACCTGACTGTGGATCCACTTACATCTGCTAGCTCCTTGATCTGCTTTGCTGAGACATCAAACGTGTCCAGTCGTTGAAGAGAAGGCAAGTGATACAGCACGTGAGTGGAGTAGTTACACAGTTGGCACACTGGATTCGTTTTGTACTGAGGGTCATTCAGAGATAGATCCTGTAAGCGAGGCAGCCTGGTCAAGTTCGTAAGGTCCTAAAACAGCAACATCAGTGGTAAGTCGGTTATGAATCCTGTCTTTGGATGGAGGTGTTTTAGCACATAAGGTCACCCACAATCTTATGTAACACATTCTAATCGAACACCTAAGTACGTGCGTTAAGTGATCTAGATGGCTGTTTCTCGTTAGTGAAAACTCATGTTAAACTCTAGAAGAAATGATCGGCCTTTGCTGTATAGATGGCAGACTACACAGCCATGCATTTTCTGTACCAGCTGCTGCTCCAAACCAAAAAACACTAACTCTGCTTTACGGTTCCCTAGGGAGATCTGTGATCATATTATAATGGCCCCTTGCTGGAAAGCAGTGACAGCTCTGTGCTGTCTATCAAACACGGCCACCAATGGAGATCTGATTAGCCCTGTGGTCGCAGCCTCCATGCTCTCATGAGTACTCTGTATTTGAGCGAGATGATAATGCTGCCGCTACTCAAATGGGCCCACGGCTTCTCATTTCCTCACTCTTACGAATATTCATCTTTGGACGTCCATTCCCATGGCTCGGAGGAACCTCCTCCAATGCCTGTTACAATGCTCCAGCCTTTCCTATTGGTTCACTCCTTCGCAATTTGACTAATCAGGTAATATTTTACTCAAATTTCTTTTAAATTTATTCATTCTGCTGCTTTGCACACCCTTTTGTTTTTCTCTGGGTTAAAGAGTACCCATTTACATTGGGGGATTCGGAATTGTTCCTCACTCCTCTTTCTCTAATATTTCCATCAGGTGTGCTTGAACATGTGCCCTTGACCTCACCTTGTCAGAATTATATTGCGAACACAATGAGAAAGCAAGGAGAGGTTTTGACAGGAGAGATTTATCATAGCATCTTTAAAAGGGCTCCAGCGAGCCTTGCTGTATGGAAAACAGATTGAGACTAGAGAAAAGAAAAAGGGTTGGCAAGGTGGCTCAGCAGATAAGGGCACCCACTGCATGTCTGACAGCCCGACCTTGACCCCTAGGGCCCAACGTTCAAATGAGAGAACCGAATTCTCCTTCAAGGTGTCCTCCACATGTGTGCCATGGCGCGTGCACACACATACACACACTCTGAAAAATGGGGGGAATTGTGAGGAATTGGGTTTTCATTTTTCCTCGCAGTAATGCAGATTGGTACCCATAGTCATAGTGATCCAGGCAGTAAGACTCCGGGCATGTTCCAAATGGGCACTAGCAGGATTTGCTCATGGATTGAAGGTGGGATATGAAGGAATAAAGGAGTAAAACAGAGCTGTAAGGATTGTTGCTTCATTAACTGGAAGAGGAGAAATACCATTTAGAGAATCAGAGATGTCTGCAGGGAAAGGGGTTGGGGAACAGACATCAGTGTGAAGTCAGTTGAGGTCTATAGTTCAGAGATGTCGTCAGGGTAAGTAGAGGGACCAATTTAGCAGTAATTAGATTAGGTGTATTTGCAGTCATAAGGTATGACGGGATTATTTAGAGAATGAATATAGGCAGAAATGAGGAAGAGACCCCAGGACTGAGAAGGGGCAGTCCACTTTTCAGAGGTTATCAGAGGATGAACCTCCTGCAAAATGGATGTAGCCAGAAGGCCTAGGAGAAAGTTCAGAGAAAGTAGCACCCTACCAGCTGACTAAGTAGTTATTTTTTTGGTTCTAAAAGGATCCAATCATTATGGCTAATTGAACAGATGCCTTTCAAACTCCCTAGAGAAGTGGTTCTCAACCTTCCTCATGCTGCGATCCTTTCATACAGTTGCTCATGTTGTAGTGACCCCACACATAAAATTACTTCATTGCTATTTCATAACTGTACTTTTGCTACTGTTATGAAACGTAATGTAAATAATGATACACAGGATATCTGATATGAGACCCTCAAAGGAGTCACGACCCACAGCCTGAGAACCACTGCCTTGGAGCATTAGGAAGCTGCTCCTTGAAGGAAGACTGCTGGCTGCATTTTTTGGTCTATACCGTTTGTAACTCAGGTTGATAAACAGAAACCAGTCATTTAATTGAACATACCTTGAAAGAAGTAATTTGGTTTCCAGAAAGGTTTAGTTTTTCCAGTTGTTCATTGGGGTCAAGACATGGACCTTTAATTTAAAAACAAGATCAAAGAAACATTAGGGATGAGGATATAGCTCAGTGGCAGAGTCCTTGCCTGGCATGCCCAGTTCAATCCTCAATGTCACAAAAATAATTAAGTTTCTTGTTCTACCTTTATGATATATCCTGGCATCCTTGTGAGTTAAAGATGGCCATTATTTCCTGCATAGCAATAGAATTCATGATACCACTGTATAATCAGCAATAGTTATTACTGACTGATAGTTACATATTTGAATCATAGATTTCAAAATAGGTAGGGAAGTGGAGGTGGATCCAGAAAGAGTTGGATGGGTGTAAATATGATCAAAACCCATTGTGAGAAACTCTCAAAGAAGCACTATCTAAGGACCACAATCTAAGATAAAAATGTATGCAAAAGTAAAAATGCTTTTCAATGACATAAAGTCTAAAAGAAACGACTCTAAGCATGTACTTTGAAAACACATTAGCCCAGAGTCCAGAGGAAACAGTACATACCAATGCTGCTTATCAGGTTTCCTGCAAGATTGAGGTCTTTTAAGTTCTTCAGTGTCTGTAAGCCCTAGAAGTGTAGACAAGATGTTATCTTAAAAACCATTAACTCTGATCACTCTGGTTATTTCCTTGGATGTTCTACAGAGGAAAACAGGTACAGTGAAGCCACCCCCTCTCACTTTAATGGAACCTGGAGAGAATTTGAAGAAGGAGCAGAAAGGAGTGGAGGGAAGAAAAGTGGAGTGAGCAGAGAAACAATGTATCTCTCAGCATGTTTATAATTCGGGGCAAGTCACACAGCTTCTCTAAACTTCCTCCTTGAAAACCTTCTAACTCCAAATATTCCCTTACTTCTCAGGCCTGTGGTGAATAACTGAGACAATGGTTCCTTCTAACATGCAACCTATACATTAGTCTTTCTTTTTACTTTATTAAAAAAAAAATTGTGCGTGAGTGTTTTGCCTGCATGCATGTCTGTGTACCATGTGTGTGTCTGGTGTCTAGAGAACAGCAGAGGGCTTTGAGTTCCCTAGACCTGGAGCTACAGACAGTTGTGAGCTGCCATGTGGTTGCTGGGGATGGAACCCAGGTCCTCTCGAAGAACAGACAGTGTTCTTAACCGCTGAGCCATCTCTCTGTAGCCCCACTTCAGTTCTTTTTGACAACAATAACTATGCTATTTATAAATATTTTGCCCTCAACACCGACTGTATGATCTTGGACACCATGGTTTAAATGCCATAACAGTGTGAACTGCCCTTACATGCAAATTATCAAAATTACCTCACCTCAATATTACTTATCATATTGTGGTTCAGCCAAAGAACTTCCAGTTTTATTAATTTCTCTAAATTTTGTATTCTGGAAATTTTATTGTAATATAAATATAATTTTTCCAAATTTCTACATTCTTGAAGACCTTCAATTTTCTGTGGAAAAGGAGATTGGAGACTGTCATTTATTTTGTCATCAGGTTCAATTTATCAGATAAAGTAGGTTTCTGAGTCTTTTTTCTTTTAAACACCACTTCATTGCAATATCAACACTCGAAAATATTAACTAAAAATTTAAAACATACAACTTCTTTGTCTAAATACAGCTATATTTAATTTTGTACACTTCCTTTAAATTTTAATCCACTACATGAGCTTTATATTAATAAAATCACATACATCTGATTTTATAGGTGGTTTTCTTTTTGCCCAAGACCATCTAACAAATTTTCATAAATTTTCAAAGTATAATATTTAATGATTACAAAATATTTTGTGAAATTTATAATAGTTTTCTTTAAAATTACCCTATGTGCAGAATTTTCATGTTAACTATTGTGAAAATGAAGAAGTAACAAATACCTCACGCATGTAACTCTTCTCTGCTGTTGAATTACTTCTCTAGGATAAAATTCTTAGGATAAGCATTTCTGAGTTAAAGGGTGTGTACATTTCTATTGCTCATGATGCATTTTGTAGTGTTGCTTTCTAAGATACATGTCTAACCACTTAGTACCTAGCTGAGTCAATTTTACTAGTAAGCAAATATTGGCTGTGATCTGATTTGATATGTTTAACAAACACATTTATGTTTTGATTCCTTATTTCTGCTTTCACGTTGTACACATTTTTTATCTTTGCCCATTTATCAGTTTTGATCCACACATACTGCACATATTTTAATGAATTATTTTTCCAAAGCCAAGAATTCAGTATTAGATGCACCTCATCATTTATCTTTTTAAACTTACCTCTATGCAGCATTCAGCAATCCAAAGTTCTTTAAGTTGTGAACAAGTCTCCAACCCTGAAATTTCCTTTATATCTTGAGCAACAATTGTAAGACTCGATAAGGTAGGAAACAATGATAATCCAACTATCCGGGGATACCCTGTGAAAAACATCTCCAGTTTTGAAGTATCTGATCCTTCTTGTCCAAGCATCTCATAAGATAAACCATTGCACAAACACTGTTTTAAAAGAAAGAATTTCAATTATTATCTGTTCTTAATAGTTAAAAAATTGTATTTTGACATCACAATCTATAAACTGCCCATTGAACTACACCACTCTTGTACTCCCACAAAAGAGAAAGTTGTGTCACATACATGACTTCTGTGCTTCCAAAAGTCATACACGAGAAGGAATAGCCCTCCTGTTAGTCCTCACAGCTCCATGAAGGAGTGTCAAAATGTTCTACTTAATATTCTTGCAAATATTAGTGAAAAGAAATCGGGCTTGGACTCACCAGTTCTTTAATGATGTCACTTGCAGTTAAATTTTCACTTTCAATCATCTTCCTTTAAAAACAATGGTCATACTAATATATCTGTTAAGGAAAGTGCAAGATTGACATTAGTCCTAGAGTCATGGCGGTCCAAATGGAGAGTCATCTGAAAGCTACCAACTGTGGCATTTCCAGGTCTCCACACAGACCTCCTTCCATCTCTGAAGTTTCCATCTACAAACTTTTTTAGTATTTTGAACTTAATTCTGCATCTCCATAACTCTTTCTATTTTGTTTAGTCCAAGTAAAACAAATACAGTTTTTCCTCTAAACAATAAACCTTCAGAATGCTTGAAGAAGTCACCCCCCCACAAGACTTTGAATTGTTACTGGGTCTTCCTGCTTCTTTCTTGGGGCTGTGGTGCCCCAAGCTGAATTCAGTTCTCTAAGCTGCAAAAGAAGGACGTCTGGAATGTGGATATAGTTTCTGATCTATATGCTAGCTAAAAAACTGAAATTAGATACCTAAGGGCTATGTAATTTCTATATATATATATATATATGGCAATAAATATTCATTAAAATGAGTTTACTGGTATCTCTTTTGATACAATTGCTCAATTAGTATCTAAATGGCTTTAATACAATTTAATTAAATGTTCATAATTTTTAAATATTTTCATTAAGTAATTCATATACTAAAAAATGGAGGGCTCTTGTTTTTAATACAATGCTATAACAAGATGTGAGAAACATTGTATAATTTCATTAACCATAACTCCTTTCTAGAAGTGTGTATCTATAAATAAATGTGTGCATATGCATGATTATTGTAAGCATTACAGCTTGGAAGGTAAGGTATGCTGGCAGCCAGGAACCAAGAAATACCACAAAGTCACACCACACAACGAACTTCACAGAGAGATTTATTGGGAGGGGAAAAACCAGGAGATGGCTGCCTCTGCTAGGGTGAGAAACAGCAGCAAACTGAACAGGATGCAGGGCTTATCTAGAGTTTCTTGGGAAGGGGGTAGAACTTTTGAGGGTGGAGCTTTCCAGGTGGAGATTGGTAAGATTTCATGTTCAGAGATTGGGCTTTTTACTTTGTAGGGTGGGGCAGAGTCCAGCATTCAGGGCTGTTAGAGTATTCTGTGGGTGGAACCTGGCAGTTGGAGGTCCTGGGCCACTCCTGTGGTTTGAGGGGTTTCCGATTATGTACTTTTGTTTGTTTGTTTGTTTGTTTTTTGTTTTTCGAGACAGGGTTTCTCTGTGCAGCTTTGCACCCTCCTGGAACTCACTCTGTAGCCCAGGATGGCCTCGAACTCACAGAAATCTGCCTGCCTCTGCTTCCCGAGTGCTGGGATTAAAGGCATGCACCACCACTGTCCGGCTAAGGGGTTTCCAATTACGTAAAGAGAAAGTGTGGAAATGTACTTTCTAAGTCACCAGCATGAGTTAGGAAGCCAATGAGAATAGGTTAAGAGTAAAAGGTAAGACGAAGAGAGAGCCAAAAGAGAAAAAGAAAGACAACAATGTTATTTTTGAAAAATATGTTTACTATTATAGAGTCTGAGTGTCTAATTGTATTTTAATTTATTGTACTGTTGATACACATCTGGACTGTTTTCCACTGAGGGCCAGTAACGCGAGTGCTTCTCTGCGTGTTTTATCATGCGGGACAAAGTTCAACACTTCTGTTGGTTTTATGCACAGGAGTGAAGAGACAGACAACTTTTTATATGCAATGTTGATGGTTTTCATAGGCACGATTTGAAGCAGAAAATGTACACATATGATGATCATGTTTTCTACACCAATTCACATGCAGATTGGAAACAAGCTATGGTACCAGAACCCTGAAAAACAGTGGTTCAGTCACAGGTGGGTTAGCAGCAGGGAGGAAAAGAGGAGCTTTGGGGATACAGATAAAGGCACCGGAGAAGAATTTGTGTGCTATCTGTATATACGTTTACTTGAATAAAGTTTCACTTAAGTTTTATTAGGGCCCCTCATTCAATTATGTTTATATCCATGCTCAGATACTTACACAAATTAAGATTTTAACAAAGTGGCGATTTGAATCCCGTGTTTACAGCCTTTGCTCCCTGGTTACAAGTAGAAGACCTACGGCAAGATAAGAAATGTATACCTGTGCCAGGGAAAAGATGGACCACTAGGAAGACTGATGAAGGTACTCACATTAGATTGGGAGAAAAGCTGTTTGTACAAACCATGCCAAAATTCAAGACACCAGAAAGAGAAGCTTTACTAAGCTATTAAAAAAAATTTTTTAAGCTATTTTCAAACCCAGAGCAGCAACTGTTGGTAAAGGGAAGCTATGGAGCATTCACGATGCAGCAGTGTTACAGTAGCGTACAGCTGTCTGTCTTTGTACTCAGGCTTTGTGAACTGGAGACACTCCCACCATGATGAAGGTGTGGCTTGGACAAGGACCCTCCAAAGTTCAGGTGCTGTCAACACAATGTCATTAAGAGAAAAGGTCTCTAAGAGATCAAGAGGGTTCCTTCCCTCAAGAATGGGACCTAGGGCCCTAATCACAGCCTGATGGAGGGAGTCTGGTTCCCTTTTCCTCTTCCAACTTCTGTCACATGAAGATATCACCAGATACCAGAAGCCGGCGCCTTGAGCCGGGACTTCCCAGCACGCAGAACTGTAGGAAACAAATGCCTACTGTTTCTATTTGGCTCTGGGTATTTTGTTATAGCAATATGAAATGGACTAAGGCACTGAGCCAAGAAGAAGAGCAGGGGCCCTAACCAGTGTCATAGAGCAGAATGCAACCAGAAAATTACCCCAGCCATTAATCGCGTCACTAACTTATACACCATGGACCTAACAGGTACAAGAAAAATGGCCGAGGAGGGGAAAGAGAAGCCAGCTTCCGATATGGTGGAATTTGAGCAAAGAACTAAATACATAAGGTAAGCCATGAAGGAACTTAGATCACATGCATGCAGGCAGAGGGAACAGCAGTCAGACGGACAGAGTGAGCATATGCTTGGCATATGTGCAGAACAAGGCAGATGGGTGTGATGGACCACACTGAAGAAAATGGAGATGGACAGGACCTGGAGCCAGCACCCCTGCTGCCTCATGGGCCCTTTCTGAGGACTGGAGTTTTGGACGGCAAGAAATAAGACTTTGAGTGTGGCATCAGCTGTGTCGATATTGAAAAGGGACCCTCTGGCTACTCCATTGAACATAACACTGTAGGGATGAGGTGATTGATTCTGTGATGGCTAATCTTGGTTGCCAACTTGGCTACATCTGGAGTCAACTCTAACCTAAGCAGCTGGGCACGCCTGTGAGGGATTCTTTTCTTGATCAGATCATTTGAGGTGGGAAGACCAAGCCTAAATCTGGACCACACCTTCTGCTGCAGCCCACACAAAAAGGCATGGAGGAAGGAAGCTTTTGCTTTTTGCCTGCTTGCCCTCACTCTCATGGAAAAGCCCATTTTTCCCGCTGCCGAGACACCACTTTGCTGGTATTAGAACCCTACTTCCTCAGAATTCCAACATAGACTAAAGACTAGCTAAGACATCCAGTCTTGTCTCTAGTTAGAGACTGCCGTTCTTGGACTAGCCAGACCACACCCACAGCCTGTAGTCATTCTAATAATTTCCCTTTTCACACACACACACATACACACACACACACACACACACACACACACACACACACACACACAGAGAGAGAGAGAGAGAGAGAGAGAGAGAGAGAGAGAGAGAGAGAGAGAGTTCTCTTCTTCTAGAGAACCCTGACTAATACAGATTCTTAAGCCTCTGATACCACAAGCCCAGAGTAACACTTTCTTCTATAACTTACAATGGTTGCCTTGGCCATTTTGATCATAACAACAGAAAAGAGACCAATACAATTCCCTTCTCATTTTTTTATGTTCTTGGTTAGTCTTTCTTATTCATTTTTTAAAAGATTTATTTATTTATTTGTACACAGAAGAGGGTGCAAGATCTCATTACAGATGGTTGTGAGCCACCATGTGGGTGCTGGGAATTGAAGTCAGGACCTCTTGAAGGACAGTAGGTGCTCTTAACCTCTGAGCCATCTCTCCAGCCCTCTTATTCATTTTTTATGTCTAAGACTTAACATTTTGTTGTTGTTGTTTAAGAAACTCTGTCCTGGGGTGGGAGAGATGGTTCAGAGGTTAAGAGCATTTGCTGTTCTTCCAGAAGGACCCACACTCCATTCCCAGCACCCACATTAGGGGGCTAATAACTGCCCCTGCTCCATAGATCCTATTCCTCTGGCCTAAGTGCCTGTGCACCTTGATCATACCCACACGCCTAATTAAATCTTAAAAAAAAGAATTTTAAAAGTCCAGCTGTAATTCTGATTTGATAGTACATCACAAACATTGATATAGGAGGGTGTTCACCTTCACAGTGCAGAATCTTCTTATAAACAAAGCCCCAAATCTCTGCATTTAGTCAAGGAGATATTTTCTGGGTATACAATGTGGATTATCTCTCAACTTGCATTATTCTGTGCTCATCAATGCCCCAAATAATCCTATTAAAACTCAGTAGTTAACTGACAATACAAAATTCACTGACAACTCCAACTATGTTTGAGCTATGAGACGCTATGCCCCAGTTACAGAGGGGACTATTTCTGTTTCTCATTAGCTTCCTTTCCTATAGGGAGGATTAAAGGCGAAATCCTAGGACACAAGATAGTGTTCTAACGTTCACCACCCCTTTCAAGCTTTTTCCTTCTCTCCCTTCACTCTTCCCTCTTCCTTCCATACCCCCTTCATATCTCCTACCCCATCTCTGGTCAGATGAATTTGTCCTTGTCCTCATCGTCAAAGAAAACAGGGCTGTCTTAGGATGTGCTCCCTTTAAATTTCTTTTCTCTTTAAAGACACGTTCTTTCCCTTAGGACTTTTGGCTCAGTGGAAACACTCATTTTGGGGCTAGGGAGGGTGACTCAGTGGGTAAAGTGTTTGTGTTTGCTGTGCAAGCATGAGGACCTGAGTTTGGATTCCCAGCACCCATGTGAAAGCTAGACATCCCAGCCTGGGAGTGGAGACAGAAAGAACCCAAGAAGTTGTGGGGTAGGGGGTTGGGAGTGGGGAAGGCTTGCCAAGTCAGACAATTTGGCTGAATTGGTTTACCTAAAAAAATAAGGTGGAGGCTGGGCGGTGGTGGCACACGCCTTTAATCCCAGCACTCGGGAGGCAGAGACAGGTGGATCTCTATGAGTTCAAGGCCATCCTGGTCTCCAAAGCGGGTTCCAGGACAGGCGCAAAGCTACACAGAAAAACCCTGTCTCAAAAAAAACAAAACAAAACAAAACAAAAAAAATAAGGTGGAGAGCAATGGAGGAACATTCTTGTATGGGTATGCACACTCTCAATACACGTGCACATGTATCACATACAATAAATAAATAATAAATATAAATAAATAAATTCATTTTGTCTGAAATGAATCTCTTTTTCTGTGCACTGATCCACCCTTTGCTACCTCTGTTAGAGCATTGTTCTGTGAGTCTTTCATCTTTCTTTCCATAAGATGTCCTTTCCGGCCAGGCGGTGGTGGCACACGCCTTTAATCCCAGCACTCAGGAGGCAGAGCCAGGCGGATCTCTGTGAGTTCGAGGCCAGCCTGGTCTCCAGTGTGAGTTCCAGGAAAGGAGCAAAGCTACACAGAGAAATCCTGTCTCAACCAACCCCCCCCCCCCCCCCCCCCGCCGCCGCAAAAAAAAAAAAAAAAAAATAGTCTCCTTTCCGTAAGGTCTCCTTTCTATTTAGAAAAGTCCTTTCTATCTATAGCCTTTTTTTTTTTTTAATGAAGAGCTATTTTTGATACTTTGCAGACAATCACTGCCTCCATTCAGTCCTCAGCCCACTGTCATATGAGAGAAAACACTTCAAACCACCACAGCTTCTGCTTACTGTTAAACAAGACTGACAACAGCCTTCACATTGTCAGAGGCAGAGGACAAGTGTGAGCTCTCAACTTGACCTTGACGTGACATTGAACAAAGCTGATAACACTGAGCAATGTTGTTAACTTTCCTGCCGGTTTCTTTCTATCCCCTCCCTCTTACCCTCCCTCTCTGTGTATGCACATGCAGGTATAAATGCTGGTGTATGCACGCTAAGTATGGAGGCCATCCACCAGGTTCCGTCCACCTTGATTTTCTTTAGAGAGTGTCTCCCTAGCCCCCTACTTGTTACTTTGCACTAATAGCAGCTTCCTTCTTTGTAAAAATCACTCACCTTTATTTTACTCTTCCCTGGGCAATAAATCCCAAAGCCCATGTGGAAAGCTCCACGTGGACCTGTCACAAGCATCACAAATTCACTGTGGCCCAAACTGAGCTCATTTCCCAACTCATGGGGTATTCCTTAATGAATGCTTTCTTGTGATAAAGGACGCCACCATCCCCTCTTCATCCAAGTTGGAAACCTGAGACTTACCGCCATGTTTTCCCAGGTTCATTCCTCATCAAATCCTTTTTCATGTGTACCCTAAAGTTTATCAGGGCTCTCATGCTTCCTCTCTACCCTCTATCATCATGCCCCCTTCTCTGGACGCCCTTCCTACTGTTTTATTTCTACCTTCCCCATTCCCCTGGGGCACCCCTGGGGCAGCCAGCCTCCTGAAGTGGGCATTTGCTTATGCCACTCCTCTTGGAAGGTGTTTATGGCTACCACACCAATCTCTCAAGCTCCTGTCCAACCAAAATAGCATTACAACATTCCAGGACTGGCCGAAACTCCAGTCCTGTGATGGCTGACATAGCTGTACTTCTAAAGATGCTTCTTTCTCTCCTTGAAATGTCTATCTCCTTGACTTTCTCCATACATCTTTAAGATTATGCTGAGTCTTCTCCGAAGACTTGAGTTTTCTTTGGTCTTACTATAAATGGTCTCTTTCGTGTGATTGGGTTAGTCTAGCACATACCCGGTGGATAGCACTGTTTATCACGTTGTATTGGGATGCTTGCAGGTCTTTTCTCCCAACATGCTCACTGAGGACCGGAGCTACGTCTGACCCCTGGTGGGTGTTCAATGTAATTACAAAAGAAGATAGAAAAGTTCCAGTGGTTCCAATTAACTGTCACACCACAGATCCTATTCAATATAATATTGAACATTGTTCTGCATGACAATTCAGAACACAGTTCTACCTGGCCTGTAAAGAACTGTTTTTGTCTGCCAGAAGAGCTGAGTAAGCATCCATTCTAGGAAACTACATTTTTCCACAGAGCAGAAGCCCTATATGGTCCAACTGTTTTCTCCACTGAGTATAAAGGGGTCAGGATCCGACAGTTCTTACTGATGGCCCATGTAAACGCCCTTCTCTCTAGATGATCAGTATCCGGTTGACCAGTGAACACCCGAGTCTTCCAGTCCAGTAACCCAACCGAGACTGTGACATACCTTTCCTTCTTCATTTCTCTGGGGCCTTCCTCTAAATTATTATTATTCCTTTATTATTACAACTATTATCATAATATTACTATAATCTCCATTGCACCATTACATAGGTCCCTTGACCCGTGTGCTGCTGGTAGATTCCTCCACGTGTTGAGTAAAGCGAACTCCCTGGTCTTTCCTGTAGGGAAGAGACGCCTGGAGGCCATGGGCGGACGGATACCCACCTTATTCCAGAGAGAGAATGGATTCCGGGGCTGTCCGAGACAGGTCAGAGTGCACTCCGACCTCCCAATCCCTGTGTGCAGCTGATACCACACGCTTTCCAGCCCCGGGCCTGCTGTGTACTGACCGCCCACTGGGGTTGCCTAGGAAACCCGCTCTCCGCCTCCCCTGACCTCTGGGTCACGAAGGGGATGAAGAGGGCGGGGAAATCAGCCGCCCAGTCTTGTCTGCATCACGTGGTGGTAACTTCCAACCAATCAACATAGACAGGGAAGACACTCGCTCCCGCCCCCCGTCCCCCAAGACTCTACCCCCACCCCTCGCTAGTGCTCCTGGAGAAGCGGTGGGAGCCGGTCGCTACCTATAGTTCTCTTAGTCTTGGGTGTATCTTACACCTTGTTTGGTTCCGAGGACCGAGTGACAGTTTGTGGGCTAGCCGGTGGGGACCCGGTCCAGGCGTTTTCACGGTGGAGTCTCGAAGACAGTAGTGTTAACCGGTCTTGATCCCCACCATGGCATAGAGCAGTGATGTCACCAGACGGTCCCCAGATCCGCCCCATTCCTCAGCGGACGACTCACCCCCAGCTGAGGTGCGCCCCTGCAGCCTTCGGAGCCCTGTAAGTCCCGGGGGTGCAACTCCAAGAGCCGCCAGACATAGGGAAGTGTGGATGCACTTTCTTCAAGAGATAGATCCCCTTGGGTCTTCTAGGAGTTCTCAGGCAGGCTTTTGAGTGTCTTTTAAGTTTGACAGAATGCTCAGGAGGCAATAATTATTTACAAAATAGAGTAGAAGTTAGGGAGAAAGTAAGAGACTGGCTGAGAAAACAATGAACTTAGAAAACAACCCAAATCACCCACAGCCAGCCCTCTCCGGTCTTGAGATTCACGCTGTCCACTGGAGTTAGCCACTAGCCACAAACGTGTAGGCGCCCTCAAAATGTGGTAGTTCAAACCGGTGTGCAATAAAAATACACTTTGTACTTTGAATGCTTATTATGCAAAGAAGCAATGGAAATGATTTCATTAATGGCTTTTACATTAGCCACATGTTGAAATATTTGCGGTGCATTGGGTTAAATAAGAACTTTTTTTTTTTTAACGTTGAAAATGTGGCTACCAGGGCAATCAATAATTGCTTGGGAACTTGCATTGGGTTATTTTGGACAGAGAATGCCATTGTTTGCTGTCTATTGCAAGTGATAAACACCGTGACTGACCACAACTTGAGGTGAGGGTTTATTTGACTTATATGGCCAGGTCACAGTCCTTCGAGTTGGAAGTCAGGGAGGGGACTCAAGCAGGAGCAGAGGCAGGGGACTGAGGAGAAATGCTGCATACCATCTTATAGCCCCTTGCTTGTTAACCTTGCTTTCTTACCTGAACCACCTGCTCAGGGTGGTACAGTTTGCAGTGAGCTGAGCCCTCTCCTGTCAATCACTGATCAAGAAAATGACCTCAGGACAATTTGACAGGGCAGTTCCTCAGTTTAGATTCCTTCATCCTAAATTTGTATCAAATTGACAAAAAATTGGTAAAAATTTGTTTTTGATGGCACTGCGCTAGTTTTTACTATTCAGTGGGGTTTTGTAGTATTTATGATCTTTGGGTCTTCTTGCAAAATAGTGTCTATGATGCCCTTTTCCATCACCAGATGGCCATTTTGCTGCAACTAGTTTTAAATTGCTTTCTCAACAGAAATTTCAGATTATAAATATTTCTATTTAATGACTCAAGAGTGCAACACATTCTCTAGCTTTGCTGTCTGTAATATTGTCTGTAAACAAACTCACAGAAAAGGTAAATTAATTCTCCCTCCGTGTTTTCATTTCACTGAGCATTGTTTCCTCTTGTCAGCATCAGATTAAGAGTAAGCCACGTCAAATATCTGTGGCTTAAGGGTAAAACTAATGCCAGGGTTAAAAAATCTGATTCACTGGGGTTGGGGATTTAGCTCTGTGGTAGAGTGCTTGCCTAGCAAGCGCAAGGCCCTGGGTTCGATCCTCAGTTCCACAAAAAAAAAAAAAAAAAAAAAAAAAAAAATCTGATTCATGGTTTAATAGTATGACAGTCCTCTCTGAAAATCTAGTTGAACAAGATAACCTACTCTTGGAGACGCTTTCTTTTTAGAAGGTGATAGTTTCGATTTTATAACTTTAAGGAGATTACATCATGGATCAGTTAGACAAAATTATCTACTGATGCATCAACATTTTCACTTTGGGGTAGGCTAGTTAGTTTTTCCTTCCTTCATTCCCTTCTTTTCTTTCTTTCTTTCTTTCTTTCTTTCTTTCTTTCTTTCTTTCTTTCTTTTTTCTTCTCAACTTGACACAGTTAAAGTCATCTGATAAAAAAAAATCTTAATTGAGAAAATGCCTGCATCCGATTGGCCTGAAGGCAAATCTGTAGCCTATCTTCTTATTAGTGATTGACACGGCAGAACCCAGCCCACTGTGGGCGGTCCACCCTTGGGCAGGCGGTCCTGGATTGTATAAGAAACCATGGATCAAGCCAAGGGGAGGGAGCCAGTAAGCAGCCTTCCTTCATGCTTCTGTTTCCGTTCCTGCCTCCAGGTTCCTTCTTTGACCTCCCTTCAGTGAGGGAGTGTGCTCTGGGAGCTCTAAGATGAAACGAACCCTCTCCTGTCTAAATTGCTTTTTGTCTGTGATGCTTATCAGAGCAATAGAAAGCCAACTAGAACAGGAAGAATGTAGTGTTTGCGGGTGAAAATACAGAGGTGATCAGAATACATTGTTTTGCTTTGAAGTATAGAAACCTGCTGTGATTTCCCTACAGGAGAAGGTGCTAGCATACACTGCATATTATATAAAAAATGATTTGTGTGTGAGTGCACCTCTGAGGAGGCAAATCCTGCGTCACTCTTCAGGAGCCATCTCTCTTGTTTTCTGAGACAGGGTCTCTCACTGGAACCTGATGCTCCTGGAATTATGGTAGGCTGGCTGGCCAATGCATTTCACTGATCTGCCTGTTTCTGTCTCCCCAGTGCTGGGATTACGGGCAGACACTACCTATCAGAGTTTCGAACAAGCACCTTTCCTGCTGAGTCATCTGCACACACACACACACACACACACACACACACACACACACACACACATACACACACACCATGGGAAAGCTCAAGGACTGCCAGCAGCAACTGTTGTCAGCATCTTCTACAAGTTCAGAGTCAAAAACCTTTGGTGATTTGTCAAATTCAAGGCTCTGTCCAAAGTGGCTTTTAAAAGATTGCTTGCTTGTTTCAATACTCCGGATGTTGTTTAAAGCAAAAGATGCTTACAGTTCCAAGCCGCAGGTCTGGCTTTCATTAATCTCTTCTCACTCTGAGATTGCTTTATTATACTTTCTTTTGATGTGCCTGCAAAAAACAAAACAAAACAAAAACACCCTAACAACAATGGAAGCGAAATCACCAATGGAGCTGAAAGAAGAAGTGGACACGCCCCCATCCCTAACCCAGAGGCTGTCTGCAATGCACAACCACTTCCAAACGAAAATGGAGTTTCCTCCAGGGGTGTCTCACTAGGAAACAAACGCCTCTTCAGGGAAGGCTGCATGCCCAGCAGTAGATGCCAACAGAAAATGAACGCAGTGGCATCTTTGGAGGTTCCTTGTCTCATAATGTTGTCAGGGCTCCTCCCATCTTACTTTTTATTGTTATTTATTTTGTTTTTCCCTAAAGGTCCTTTTTGTATTGGTTATGGCTTCCACTTTAGTGTTTTTATGAGATTCCTGAGTGTGTGAGCGAGTGGGTCTCTCTCTATATCTGTTCCCTGAGCCTCTTCTTGGGCTCTTTTCCTTCTGTTTGTTTGGTCCTGTTCTGATGTGTGTGTGTTTGTTTTATCTTATTATGTTTTATTATTATCCCTTAGAAGCCTGTTTTTTAATTAGAGACAGAAAGGGGTTGGATGCAGATGGGGGGGGGGGGGGGGGGGGAGGAGCTGGGAGGAGTAGGGGGAGGGGAAACCATAATCAGTATATATTATGTGAGGGGAAAAAATCTGTTTTCAGTAAAAGAAAAAATTCAAAAGAAAACAAAAGCTTGAATGGTGTAATTACTCATTAATTAAAATCTTTTGGATTGGCTAAAAAATTTATTTATCTCAGAAATCTATCATTAAGAAAAGAGAATGTCAATGATATCTAATTACAGCTCTGCTTCATTATCCCATCTAATGTAAGCCCAAAGAATGGAAAGTCTGGAGACTTCAAGCGCTAATTGGAATTTTATATTCTTGTAGACACTTGATCTTTATACAAATGACTGCTTCCCAGCTAATGATTTCATTAGAGTGCCTGTAAAAGTTCACTGTCTCATGCTTGATTTTTACATGTCATAAAAACCCACAAATGAAGTACAGTTGAAGATTTTTTCAGGCAGTGCAAGGAGTAATTATGTGGTGCTTACAAAGTCAGCATCAGAGGCCTTCTTATTAACATCTAGCAATGAATATTCAAATTCTATGAAATGATATATATTAAGATATAATTAAAAGTTAGACGCTGTTCTAGACAAACTTTTAATTAGGTCAACATAATTCTGTTTCTAAGGTTTCTACCTAAAAGAGTTTGCCTTTGGCTATGATTTATTGATGCATAATTATGGACAGAAAAAGGAACTTCCTCTGTCTCAGATAACTTCCTCTCTTAATTTTTCATTCTGGTTATATTATTTACCTCTAGGCAGCAGCCCAAAGACAGTGAATTCAAGCCAGAGCAGGTGGCTTACTCACTGGAGAGATGGCCGGCCCTTTGTGAAGGAGGACCCTGTCTCTGCCTTTTCTGTACTAAGAGCCTAGGCTGCAAACCTTGATCAAATTCTTAGATCTGAGCGCATTACCAGCTAGGCATACAAAGACCTTCTCCATTCTTGTTTCTTCTTCAGCTTTTGTCTATATCCTACCCTCTCCCCAGCCACTGACACAAATCAAGGTTTCTTATCCACATTGATACATGTTCATTACACAGAACAGTGGGTTTCTTTGTGATATTTTCATACATGCATGTTACATATTTTGATCGTATTCATCCTCTGGTACCCTTTCTTCCTCAATAGCTCTCTGCATATTTTCATGTTCTTCCTTTTCCCCTCTCTCTTCTCCAGATTCCATATATGAGAGAAAACATGCAAGGCTTGCTTTTCTGAGTCTGGTTTATTTCACTTACCATAATAACAGGAAGTTCCATCCTTTTCCTACCAGTGGTATGATTTTTGCACTTAAGAGTGAATAGTATATTCCAGTGTGTGTGTGTGTGTGTGTGTGTGTGTGTGTGTGTGTGTGTGATACATATTTTCCCTCATCTGTTGACTTACTGATGAATACCTAGACTTATTCTGTAAATTGACTATTGTGAAGAGTGTCTTAACAGACATGGCTAAGCAAATCTCTCTCTTGTATGCTGCCTTTGTTCACCAGCACAGGCCTAGCTGGGTCATATGGTAGATCTTTTCTAGTCTTTTGAGGAATCTTCAGACTGATTTCCATGGAAGCTGCACCAATTTGCATTCTACTAAAAATAGAAGGAATCCTCTCCAGCTTTTACTTATTTATTTTGTATTCTTGATGACAGCACTTCTACCTACAGCAAGATAGAAGTCTCAATCTCGTTTTGATTTACATTTGTCTAATGGTTAAAAATGTCTAAGATTTTTGTCAAATACCTACCAGCTGTCTGTATTTTTTTTTGAGAAGGGTCTTTAGTTCATTTGTATATGTATTGATTGGATCACTTATTCTTTTGGTGTTAAAATTAAGTTCTTCTTTGTTCTGTTTTCCAAGACATGGTTTCTTTGTGTAGCCCTGGCTGTCCTGGAACTGGCTCTATAGACCAGGCTGGCTTCAAACTTGCAGAAATCCACCTGCCTCTGCCTCTTGAACTTGAAGATTAAAGGAATGAATGCACCACCACTGCCTGAAAATTTTTAAGTTTCCTTTCTAATATTATGGATAATAATGAATACCATTCCTCTGTTGGAAGAATAGCTGGCAAGGGTTTTCTCTCACTTTGTAGGTTATAATTCTAAAATATGTTTAAAAGACATTTATTTATCATGTGCATGTGTGTACATGGGCACACATGTGCAATGGCATGCATGCAGAGGTCAGAGGACAACTTTCAAGGGTTAATACTCTTCTATCATCTGAATCCTAGGGATTGAACTCAGGTCAATGGGTTTGGCAGCGGGTATCTTTACCCACTGAATTAGAAGGTTTTTTTTTAGTTTGATGCAATACAACCAAATTTGTTCTATAAACCTCATATATTTATTTTTAAATGCTTTGTCTGTCTGTATTTTTATTTACATACATGATATTTCACTACAAATTTTATTTCAATTTTTAAATCTTGTGCTATTTTAATATATGTCGATGTTTCAACATGTACATCCAATTAACTAGTTCTGTATTTTTTTGAGTATAGCTCTCCTGTGGCTCTCACTGGTTATACTGCACATTTGTATTTCTTTCAGGATGGAGTTGCATGTTGGTGGCTTTATCAACCTTCAGTGTGTGGTCTGAGGGGTGACTCTCTCTTCACATATCCTTTGACCATGGCTTTTGTTCAGGCTTTACGCACTTTTAGAGGTGCATACTCTGCAGATGTTGTGAGGTAATCTACCCATTCAGCAAACACCAAATAGTATGCCACATTCAGGTGCAGCTTCTGTACATCCTTAACAAGAAAAGGTGGCATTCTTCCTGAGGTTCTGGTGGCTGAGGACAGGAAAGGACAGTGGCGAAGCAAGGATATTACAAAGGGCATTGTACAGAATACTGTTTGTTTAGAGAAAGAGTTGACAAACTTTGGTCTTTGGTCTAAGTCCAGTTAGTTCCGTGTTTTTGTAAAGTGAGTTTTCATTGAAACACAGCCACAGCCATTTGTTTGCTTATTACAATAGCGTGGTTGACTAGTTATACAACAGAAACCATATTACCTGCAAAGCCTAATATTTACCATCCAGATATTTGCAGCAGCTTTGGCAACAACTTAGATCAGATCTCAGCAGCACAGAATGTGAAGCAATGGTTATTTTGAGTTTTAGCCAAGACTGTGACTAAGGATTTCTAAGACCTGAATTCAGAGACATTCCCAGAGTTCTTGATCCATCTTGCAATTTACTGCTTTTGAGTGAGAGCAGTGAACAACATTCCTTTCCCTCGGGGAACTGCTATTCTATTGAGAGAAGCTGCTTCAATTCCAAACGTTTGTTCCCTGCAACCGACTCTCACTTACCGGCTTCCAGAGTCAGGGTGAACAGGTGTAAAATCTGATTGGCAGAGATCAGTAAAGGACTCATGTTTGTCATGCTGGATGCCTGGTTAATTTTGGTTGACAGCTTGACTGGACCTGGAATGAACTAACACACAAACTGCTGGACATCCTGGAGGGAATTTTCTCGACCTGGTTATTCAAAAGAGGAAGGCCATACTAAATGTGACTTTTGCCTGCTTGTCCTCACTTTAAAAATTTTTTTTTAAATTTAATTTCTTTATTGATTCTTTGGGAATTTCACATCATGCATCCCAATTCCACTCACCCATTCACCTCCCAGTCCCCCCATATCCTCCTCTCACCCCATAGCAGCCCCCCAAAAAATTTTTTTAAAAAATCAAATCAAAACAAAGCAAAGTAAGCAAGCAAAACAAACAACAACAAAACCTCTTTGCTTCTCCATCTTTCCTGCCTCTCCTACACCTCTTCATTCCTCCTGGTGGCATTGGGAACAGTGTGTCACATGGCATATATACCCTTTTGTCTAATCAGCTTTACTAGCAAATGCTCATTGCAATGAGGTCAGCTTGAAGGCCTCTGGTTTCTGGTACACTGTCCTCACTGGATCCTCACTGACACTCCCTGGGATCTCCCACGGCTGCCTCGAGTCGTGGAGATCCTGCATGGTTCCTCTTCACTCTTGTGGCAAGTTTATCCCTTTGCTGTGACATTCCTCCACCAATATTGGAAGCGATGTGCTTGGGTTTTCAACAAGGATTGAAGACCAGAAGCTCTCCAGGAATTCTCTAGTCTGGTGGTTCTCAACCTGTGAGGTCACAACTCCTTTGGGGGGGGGGGTCACATATAAGATATCCTGCATCTCAGCTATTTACATCATTATTAATAACAGCAGTAAAATTACAGTTACGAAGCAGCAATGGAATGATTTTATGGTTGGGGGTCACCACAACACAAGGAACGCGTAAAGGGTCGCAGCGTTAGGAAGACTGAGGGCCACTGATCTACTCCTTTAGCACAGTTGGCACTGCTGAGCCAAGCAGCCTTGTGGACTGAAGAACTCTTCAGCACAGGACAACCATCATTGGATTAGCCAGACCTCACTGTGTAAGCAAATCTAATACTTGGGATATTCTGTCAGTTCTGCTCCTTCTGAAAATCCTGACTAAAACACTGGTTGAGAAAAGAAAGACCTAGAGGAATGATCCCAGCAGGGGAAAAAGCAGAAGGGGGTGAGCGGGCATGGTGAATGGTTTCCTAAGGGCCATTGTTCTCTGTAGTGGGTTCATTAGTGTCTCCCCCCAAATTCAGAGTATAACCTTATACAAAAGCCTGGCTGGTCTAAGATTCACTATGTAGACCAATCTGGCCTTGGACTTGTGGCAATCCTCCCTTCTCTGCTTCCCAAGTTCCAGGCATGCACCACCATAGAAGTAAGATGATTAAACATGAACTAGTCAGAAACAAGGTAATCTACATTAGGGTGGGACCTACCTAAATGCAATGACTGATATCTAGAAGAAGGCCTTGTGCAGTCAAACATGACTGAAGGAAGAGACGTCATGAGAAGACAAATCAGGGATGAGAGGGGGCAGTCACATGCCAAGGCTGTCTACCTCTAAAAGGCAGGAAAAGGTGCATAAAGTCACCGAGAGCCACTAGAGGGAGCATGACACAGCTAACACTTTGCTTTGGGACTTCTAGATTCCATAAGTGGGAGAAAAGAAATTTCTGCTGTTAGTAATAGTTTGTTACAGCAACCCTAGAGACTTATGGCAGGGACTCTTAGGAAGGGGCCATACCTTGTCCGCAGTATCCCATAGAACACCTTTTTGGGAACAGAAAAGGTTATCCTTCTGGGAAGACATAACTTAGGGCTAGCACCTTTGAACAAAGGAAAAGGAGGCCCTTCCTTCTGGAAAAGACGGTGGTGCATAGAAAACAGCTCAAGCTGGGATCTCTCTGCCAGTGCCCTTTCGTGGTGTTCAGAGTGCCTTCCATGGACCACAGCCCTGCCCAAAGTAAACACGAGGAGGTCACTACTGCCAACCTCACTGTCAACTAGGTTTTGAATCACTAAGGAAACATACTTCTGGACATGTCTATGAACTGGTGTCCAAAAAGGTTTAACTGAGAAGGGAAAACCTACACTGAATATAGGAAATACCATTTCTTAGACTGAATTAGATGGACAAAGCTTTCTGTTTGACTGTTAATTTGACCAGACCACTTACCCTAATAAACAATCCTTTCATTTCTTTCCTTTTCTTTCCAAGACAGGGTTTCTCTGTGTAACAGCCCTGGCTGTCCTGGATTTCACTCTGTAGCTCAGGCTGGCCTCAAAACCACAGAGATCTGCCTGCCTCTGCCCCCTGAGTGCTGGGATTAAAGGCATGCACCACTATTGCCTGGCAAAACGGCTTCTTTTCTAGTTGCTTTTGTCAAGTATGCTGATAAATAACTATTAAAAGGCCCATCTGGGTTTCTACCCACCTAAGATCTTGTGTGGGATAGACTTGGAGTGATACAGTTGAGGCTAGAGGTAAGCCCAGGGATCACAAGGTTTACCACACTAGACCTTTTCATGAGATTTAAGAGTGAAAGAGGCAGTGATGTTCTAGAAGGCTAGCATCCATGGCAACAAAACAGACCATTGTTGGGAGTCTGACTGGGGGACCAATTGTGTCTTTCCTAGTTCCTCTGTTCACAAATACAATATTTTCATTAAGAATTTGTATATAATATACATGCTTTAATATATGTCCTATTCTACTTATCACTTCTTACTGGATTATCCTGCTTACTTCGGGAACATTTCCAGAGAAACCAGAGCTGAGAAAGCCATGCTTCGAATAGCTTTGCTGAATCATTTGGATGCTTATCTGTGTATTCCTCCTTTCAGCAAACCCACTGTGTGTTGAAGAGTCTTCTAAACAGCAATGGAGAAAACAGGTAAGAATGGGAGCCCTTCTGTAGTCTGCAATACGGAGAGAAGACAATAAATGAGTAGGGTGTATAGCAGGCTAGGTAGTGATAAACACTAGGAAGAAAAAGAAAGCAAAGAAGAGAGGTAGTCCGTGTGTGTGTGTGTGTGTGTGTGTGTGTGTGTGTGTGTGTGTGTGTGTGTGTCTGATGGGAGTGCGTACATGCATGCACAGAGTCAATTTTAAATTGCAGACCCAGGGAAGGCCACAGTCAGAAGATGATGCTTGAGTAATGGCTGGAAGGAGGGATGTCCGTTATAATGACATCTGAGAGAAGCCATCGTGAAGAAGGAAAAGTGGTGGGTCATGGGTGACAGAGAGCTCTAACAGAGGCAGCTGTGTCAGAGAAAAAATGGGGATGGATCATATGGGTCCTTCTGGGCGGTTACACGGCTCCTATATAACTTTAGCCTTTACTTTGAGTATTATAGGAGCTGCTGGAGGGCTTTGAACAGAGGGATGACTTGGTATGATTTTGTTTTCAATGGATCACCTGGGGTTTTGAAGAGCAGAGATGACCAGTAGTAGAGTGATCATGTAGTATATCAGCCAAATGGAGTTTATTTTTATTTTATTTATTTATTTTTTAAGAAAGGGAAGCCTTAATGATTGTGCCCAGACAAAAGGACCGAAACAAAACCTGATGCTGTTTTCAGTAGAATGAAGATGTGTGGTCAGCCTAGTTACGAGGATCTTGTAACACTCAAGGCATGAGTCCTTCGCATCTTGGACAATGGCAGCAATGGCAGAAAAGTTGGGTGGCAGTTGGATTTTGTATGCATTTGGAACATGATACTCTAGGATTTGTGAAAGATTCACTGTAAGATGTGCAAGGAAGGGAGCACAATTTCAGAACTGTGTCCTGAGCGGCTGGAGGAAGTATTTTCTGCAACAGGAAAGTAGCGCAGAGAAGGGGTTTCCGGAGTGGGAAGTATTGAGAGCTTAGTGTTTGCTATGCTAGATTTGAGAAACACAAGTGGAAATGGTAAGCAGCGAGTTGGAATTAGGAGTCTGGAGTGCAGGCTAGAGATCCACCCTGGAAGGATAAATTTGTGTATCGGCATCCTAAAGATAATATTTTAAACCACAAGACTGGATAAACTTGTCAAAAGGATGTGACGGAGCTGGGCTTCAGGACAGTTGAGTATTTAGCGACGTGAGAGAAAGCCAGCAAAGCCTCAGCCTCAGCCACAAAGGGGAAGAAAATGACACAAGTATGGGACTTGAGAGGCCCCGCGTGTTCTCCACAACTGCACCCCAAATATCCAAGAGGACAGCTTAATGGGGGGTTATTTGTTTTGGATCTAGCGGTTTAGAGGTTTCCATCCATAGTCCTTGGTTCTGTTGATACTAAGCCACTGGTGAAGCAGAGGAACATAGGCTGTATTAGGATGTGGCACCAGCTACTCACTTCCGGTGGATAGGAAAGGATGGTGGTGGCTGAAGACCAGGTATAACCTTCAAAGGCTAATAATGTCCAGTGACCTACAGCTTCCATCTAGGACCGCCTTATTATTCCAAAATAATGCTACCAGCTAGAGGCCAATCACAGAACACGTGAGCCATGGGGGACACTTCTTACCTAAACCATAACACAGAGGGAAGAAAATCAAGTGGTGACGTGTTAAAGACTAATTACAGTCTGAAACTTACAGCGTGAGAAGACAGAACTGCGCTCCAGGACATTTGAATATTTAGAGGTCAGAGACACGAGAGGAAAACAGCAAAAATTCACCCTCAACCGGAAAGGGGAAGAAAGGGAGGAAGGAGGGGGCTCCAGAAACCCAGTATGTTAGTTTTCCACAACTGGAACCAAAACTGCTCCCTAACATCCTGGTAACATTCATGATGAATGGAAGGGGAGGAACTAGAAACTAGTGCTTGCAGGCAACTCTTAAAAAGATTTTTGTTATGAATGAAGGGAGAAAACGGTGCAGAACGTAAAGAGAAGTAGGGTCAATACAAGTTCTCTTTAAGGAAGAGAATACGTGTGCTTCATGCTAACGGTGTTGAGAGCAAGGTTCTGAAGAACTGAGAGGACATGAGGGCAGGCCACAGGGTTAGCTTTGGCTTGGGCTGGGGAGAAGGTGTAGATAGACACAAAAGGTAGTTACGTAAGTGTGTATAAGTGGTGTGGCAGGAGAGGGGTTAGATGTCCCCTTCTCATGGATTCAGTTTTTCAGCGAAAGTCAGAAATTCAATGTCATCCAAGTAGAAGGGTGTGGAGGCTGATGGGAGGAGAGAAAGATGACTTAATGGTCCAGAAGAGAGGGCAAGTGGACGGACTCCACTAACAGAGTGTGATTGTCCAGCAGCATTTTCTTCTTGTACAGTTAGTGGTCTGAAATATGAGGCGGCATCAGTTGGCATGGTCTTGAGTTTTCTGCATCAGTGTTTAGCTGTGTGTGCTAAACTAGCAGACTGCAGGAGCATGATGGAACAAGGTCGTGAATTACCATGACCCACACAGAAAGGTGAAAGAGGAGCGGAGGTGTTGAAGACATATCCACAAGGTGTTCAATAACGACTATCTTTGGGGGTTAATCTGGGAAGGTGCAGAACTTCACAGGAAAGGTATGGGGATATGTGGTTTGATTGATAGATTGAACATCCCATGGGCCACAGAGAACAAATCCCCTATTTTAATGTTCCACAAGACTAAAGGCCAATTTATGTCTTTTGTTGATTTAGTCTCTACACCCCACCATGAAGGAAATCCTCAAGTCACACAAAGTTTATAATTTCCAGACTATTCTGAGACTTTAAAAACATTGTCCTTTCGTAGCCATTTGTCTGTAGGCCCAATGATCTTTTTCTTCTCTGGCTGTCTACACCCGAAACTCCTTTATAAACCCTTCCATATCCCAGCAGAGCGAGTCTGTCTCCTTTCTCGGCTTGCCCGTCCAAACTGCTGCTGACACTTCCTCAGAGTTCACAGGGTCAGATGTCTGGGCTTCCCACGTCAGGACTTCTTGTCCTTCATGGCTGCAGAACAGAGAACTCAGACTAATCCCCAGCTGAATAAAGAAGTGAGCAGATGCTGTCACAGGGAATGAGCACCTCAGTCTGAACCAATATTGTATAACTTGATTAAAATCAGTTGCAAGTGGCAGATGATCCTTTTAGAATCTCACAACGTATTTTATAAAATATAATTTAGTAAATTAAAGTGAACTCATAAATTTGTGTCTCTAAAAGGCCCCTCAAGTTTCTTTAATAACCAGTGCTGTTGGAGGCATCCTGATGAAGTACCAAGCTACATTCAGAAGCTGATTCACTGAGGAAAACGGAAACTCAGTCTTTATATTTCCCTTAGAAATATACAAATATTCTTGATTCAAATGTCCACTTCCCCATTGTCCTTTCCCTCAAAAGCTAGTAAATTGGCAGTAATATATTCTAGTGGACAATATGGCACTTCTAGGGGAAGGAAGATTTCTCTTACAGTACAGTTGTAGGCTACGTAGCAAATGTCTGATACTTGGGGGCTTTTTTTTTTGTATGTATATGAGAGAGTTTATAGATAAGGAATCACTTTAATGTTAAATAAATAAAATTTTTCAAACGACTTTAAAGAAATATTAAAGGGATCTATTGACTTCATAGGCACCAGGTGGATGCCCAGGCATATGGCTGACACTAAGCCAAGCTGTACATACAACATTAATGCTAACAAAGCGCACACATTCAGAATGTCTCCTTGACACTGATCTGTTTTCATGGCTTTTGTGTCTGAAGAGGGCCATCTCCAGGGAGTTCAGCCTGGCATTTTGTCAGCTGATGGACCCCAAGAGTGGAAAGGAGCCCTTCCTCTAGTACTTTTAACCTAAGTTCTGGAACTTAGGCCTGTTGATGTAATGTGGGTCCAGGCTCAAAGAAAAAAGAAACAAGTAAAATTGATTTGAATATTGCATTTTACTCAATACTACAACGCATAATCAAAGCAAAATGTTCTCTTTTTAAAACATGTGTTTATGATTTATTTATTTTTTGATTTTGTGTATATATTTTGCCGGCATGTATGTTTGTGCATCACCTTCAGGCCTGGTACCCTCAGAGTCCAGAAGAGGGAGTGAGATCTCCTGGAACTGGAGTTATGGATGGTTGTGAGTCATTATGTGGGTGCCGAGAATCAAACTCGGGACCTCTGGAAGAGAGGCCAATGCTCTTAACCACTGAGCCATCTCTCCAGCCCCAAATAAAGGGCTCTCAATGAGCTAGTTTACTGGTTTTTTTTTTGTTTGTTTGTTTTTTGTTTTGTTGTTGTTGTTTTATTTTTCAGACAAGGGCTCTTTGTAGTCCCCAGTGGTCTTTAATTCATAATTTTCTTACAGCAGCAGGCAAGTGAGGTTGCAGTCTCCCATATCTTGGTAGAATAGGAATCATTTTTTAAAGGAATTATTTTATTGTTTTAGTTTTGTAAGTGAATGAATTTGTGACTGGGTTCATGCACTTGTCCAAGAAAGGGAAGGAGATATAAAATGGATATAATATATCCCAGGATGCTCTTCCGTGGAAGTGCTGTGCCTGCTGGTGGTCCCATTGAGAGATGGGTGTGCTAAGGTCAGCAACCCATTGATGAATGGACTATTAAGAAGCAGGACTCAAGTGGGGGACAGGTCACTGGGAGATCACTTTTGAAGCGCACGTCTTGGGGAGCCTCTTGCTTTCTGCTCCCTGGCTTCCAGGAGGTAAGCAGCTTCCTTTGCCATGTGCCACCATTGCCACGATTCTGCCTCTGCTCAAGCCAACCAAAGACTGAAGCTTCTGGAATCATGAGCCAAACTAAGTCTTTCTTCCTGTAAATTGATTTTCTCATTTTCTCCCCCCCACCCCCACCCCCCGCCATCAATGGAAAGCTGACATAGAATCAGTGAGGGGAACTAATATATCATGTAATCAAGTCAGTGGGGAAAGAGTCACCATGTCCACTTGGACCTCAAGCCATCGTCTTCTCTGGTGGGCAGAAGAACTCCTGGTGACAACCCCTCTCTCAATCTGCTCTCAGGTCTCAAGAACATTCATGCTTATGAAGCGACAAGTGTGTGTATGGTAAGATGACAGAGTAATTATGGGTCTTCTTCATGCGATAGACCCAGGAAATAACCTGGAAGTATTTGCTGTTTCCGTCTACAAACAAAAGTTAGTTAAATTAAGATGATACCTGAATAGAAATTATTTTAAAGAAATTACTGTTTTCCTTCCCGTATCCAACTCCTTTAAGGGGTTTAATCACAATTGTGGCTCTAATTTGCCTCACCACTGCTGCAGACCCTTGACTGGGTTCAGGGTGGAAAGGAAAGAGAAAACAGAAAACAGAGAAATGAGACGATTGTACATCACATTCTTCAGTTTTAGATGGTTCCTTCCCTGAATGCTTTCCCTAGTTCTTATGACTTTTGTTTTTTCTTAAATCAGCTGCAGTGGTTATCTAATTCATCGGCAGTTTTAGTTTTGGATGCTTCTGTGCTCTAGATTGACATTAGGAACCTTCCAACTGGTGGTACTTTTAATGAAATAAAAAAAAGCTCAGCCTCGCAGGCCTTTAAAAGAGTGGTGTTTGATTTTGTCGGGGATTTTCTTTCCACTATCTTTCACTTGTAGTTTAATAATTGCTACACAGCAGTAGTGCTATTTGAGTCTGAAGCACAGAGACTCGAGTGTGAGATCCAAAAGGGTGCTTCAGCCGGGCGGTGGTGGCGCATGCCTTTAATCCCAGCACTCGGGAGGCAGAGGCAGGTGGATCTTTGTGAGTTCAAGGCCAGCCTGGTCTACAGAGCGAGATCCAGGAAAGGCAAAAGGCTACACAGAGAAACCCTGTCTCGAAAACAAACAAACAAAAAAAACCCCAAAAAAACCAAAAAAACAAAAAAAGGTGCTTCAAAGTATGAGTTTACTGTTTTTAAATAACAATGATATATTTTTGTTTCCACTCTGTAGAATAGCCTTATTTACCCAGTTGTGTAGACTGTCAAACAGCATTCACTAGTTTTTAATTTAGACTTCAATCAGGATGTGCTGGAGTGCTTGCCTAGCATGCTGAAGGGCCCAGGTCCTATCCCTGTACCATGGAAAATGAACTTTTTTTTTTCTTTTGAGACAGGGTCTCACTGTGCATCTCTGGCTGTCCCAAATCTCAAGCACTATGTAGACCAGGCTGGTTATGAACTCACAAAGATCTGCCTGCCTCTGCCTTCTGAGTGCTGGGATTAAAGGTGTACATCACCATGCCCAGCAATAATTTCTGATTATAACAATTATTTTCAAGCTTTTGGATCTCTTCCTAACTCTTAAAAATTATTAAGGTTCCCTAAATAAATTTTGTTTAAATTCAGAAATTTAAGATGTATGTCGTGATATCGTCTAAATCAATCTACTCTGGAGGCAGAAGCAAGATCTCGCTAATAAATGTCTTACATGTCAACATAAATAATGTATTTTTTTATAGGAGTAATGGTATTTGCTGAAAGGAAACTTTAGTGAGAAACATATTGCTTTACAGTTTTAAAATAATTCTCCAATAGTTGGCTTAAAAGAAACCGTCGTTTACCATACTGCATTTGTAGTTAATCTGTCTTAACGGAAACAAGAAAGAGTCTCGAGTCAGGAGCCCTGACATTACCAGCCACAGTTGAGAACCACTGGTTTAAAACAACAGTTTTCTCATGAAGAAAAGAAGCTGCAATAGCCATGATTAACAGTGGATGTGTCCAGAATAGAAAGCTTAGATTATTAGTTATTAGTTATTACTATGTATTTTACAGTATCTTTCCCCTGGGGCTGAGAGATGGCTCAGTGGTTAAGAGGACTTGTCACTCTTTCGGAGGTCCTGGGTTCAATTCCTAGACTCAACATGACAACTCAAAACCACCCTAATTACAATCCCAGAGGATTGTGATCTCAAGGGGTGCCAGGAACACACATGGTGCACATTCGTGTATGCAGGCAAAATTCAGTAAATATGAAAATGCCTTTACAACATTTTCTTTTGTTTAAGTAGAGAATTCTGGAAAAAAAAAACATTTATATGTGTTTGATTTTACTAAGTGCTAGTAACAAAGGTATATGGAGAGAGAGAGAGAGAGAGAGAGAGAGAGAGAGAGAGAGAGAGAGCGCGAGAGAGCTGCAACCCCAAAATAGCATTAGTTGATAAAATTAGCATGTTTAGTGGGAAAAGCTCTGCGTTTTTAGAATTGACTGGTTTTGGAAATTTGGGGAAATTACTTCACTCCTCTGAGCTCCTCCTCCGTGTGTGTGTGTGTGTGTGTGTGTGTGTGTGTACTAATCGCTGTACTAGTATTGAGTCCTCTCACATTCCGCTCCGATATTGATGGCTAGTGAATTCCACCTGGGAACAGGTGGGGGCAGTGGTGAGCTGCACGGGCCGGGAAGCTGGACCACGTGTCTACTGCAGGTGGCTGTGCTGAAGACGGGAGTGAGGAAACCACAGGCCAGATCCAATCGTGATGGAGCAGTGACGTCAGAGGCCCGGACGCCTGGAGCAAACAAAGGAGTAAGAGACAAAAAAAGCTGAACTCAAGGAGATCAGGGGAATGAAAGTGAGGGGGCAGATCACAGAGAGGAGTCAGGCTCAGGCCTGGATAGTGTGTAGAAGGTCCTGCAGGGAACCCCAGCTTCTCTGGTTGAAATCCATGAGGATGAAACACTCAAAAGTGGTGGAGTGCGTTCGTGACACAGGCTTAGCCTTAAAACACAATCTGCGCAGTGGGATGGGGACTTCACTAATATTGTGAGCACCCAGCCAGGGTAAGAGGTTCCTCCTCCTTCAGCCCCAGTTTACCTCTTCATCTATAACAGAAATGTTTTGTTTTGTTTTCTGTTTTTCTGTTGGCAATCTCATCTGAGGTGACTAACCTCCTTGTCCGGTCTGGAACTGGGGAGTTCCCTGGCACTGGGCACTCTGCTTTACAACTGGACAAATTCTAGGTGGACTAGAATTAAGCCGGTTACTCTGCCTGATGTGAAGATGCTTCTCAGCTGGACTAAGTCAGTGGGATGGAGGTTGTGAGCAGCCAATGACCATTGCCTTATGGCAGGGAAAATACTTGTCTGAAGACAATGAATTCCAAACCCCACTGAACACTTCCATCCAGCTGTGCCCCAGGCACGCACTATAGGACTTGCTGTGGCATGAGTTAGAAATCCCATTTTCTTTATAAGTTGGGGTTTGATCTCCGTCACATAGTGGTCCCAACTGGAAAGGAGTAGAAGAAAAAAAATCTTGGTTGATGTTGCGGTTCCTGGAGATGGATGAGCATGAACAGCGAGCATCTTACTCTGATATGAGACTAGTTTCGAAGTTACGTGAATCTGTCATCCTACAAAACTGTGTAATGATATATTGTGTCCCCCAATATACTGTGCATCCTAATAAACTTATCTGGGGTCATAGGACAGAACAGCCATAGATAGACATAGAGGCCAGAAAATGGTGGCACTCACACCTTTAATCCTAGCATTCTGGTGGCAGAGATCCGCCTGGATCTCTGTGAGTTCAAAGCCACACTGGAAACAGCCAGGAAAGGTGACACACACCTTTAATCCCAGGAATTAATGGCAGGAAGCAGAAAGGTATATAAAGCATGAAAACCAGGAACTAGAGCCTTGTTAAGCTTTTAGGCTTTTGAGCAGCAGTTCAGCTGAGATCAATTCGGATGAAGATTCAGAGGCATTCAGTTTGAGGAAACAGAATCAGCTGAGAAGTTGGCCAGTTGAGGTTAGCTGTGGCCTGTTCTGTCTCTCTGATCTTTCAGTGTTCACCCCAAATACCTGGCTCTGTTTTTTTTTTTTTGTTTGTTTTTGTATTTTTTTTTTTGTTTTTATTTTTTGAGACAGGGTTTCTCTGTGTAGCTTTGCGCTTTTCCTGGAACTCACTTGGTAGCCCAGGCTGGCCTTGAACTCACAGAGATCTGCCTGCCTCTGCTTCCTGAGTGCTGGGATTAAAGGTGTGCGCCACCACCGCTCGGCCTTTGGTTTGGTTTTATTAATAAGACTTTTTAAGATTTGTGTTATATCTGGCGCCCAACGTTTGTGGTACAAATTCATGAAAAAGCCATTTGCCTGTGGCCTTGAGGGCTCCAGCCTGAGCTACACTCGGCCAGTTGTGGTGGCATACTGGTTGAATTTACTGAAGGAGGCAGAGGCAGGAGGATCCCGACTTTGAGGCCAGCCTAAGAGGCTTGCTAAGGAGAAGCTGCGGCCACAAACATTGGCAGTGGGACCATGGAGGCAGCGGCTGCTGCTCTGAGTTGCAGGCTGCTTCTCATCGTGTTGGTGACTGTGGTGATGCTGCTACCTGGGAGGAAGGGTTTACTGCTACTTGTTCAGAGAACAGTTGCCAGGACCTTCATATTACAAGAAAGCATCAGCAGTTTGGAGAAGTTTGGTGAGGCAAGTGGTGGGGAGAAGGTGCTGTGAAGATATTCTCTTCTAGGGAAGTCTGTTCATGGTTCTGAGAGACAGACATTTATCAGACTGCTCCAAACCACAGAGGAGGCACACACACAAAAACATCTGCAGGGAACCATGACCATGCCTAACAGCAACTTTGAAATCTTCAAAAGGATGACAGGACCCCACAACAATGATTTCACAAGGACTATGGTAAAGCCATTAGGCTGATTAACACCACGGAAAGATCGGCTTTGGACTACAAACTACTCAGGACAATTTCGAGATGGCTAGCTGAGATGATCCAGATCACAGATAACTCGAGCAAGGACTTGAGACAAGCCCTACATTTTCCCGTTATGCAGAGACTGGACAACAAACGATACAGCTGCCTCCCCCAGGACATGACAATTAACCCAAAAATGTTCTCTTTAGGATCCCCTAAAGATGTATTCACCCCCAGAAAGCAGCAAGTAATCTTAAGAAAATGATGTCCACATTCCCAAGAGGTGGGGTGGGTGTTTTCTTTTTTTTCAGTCGTTCAGTGACTTATGGATAATTGTTATTATTTATGATGGTTGGTTATAAGTTGTTAATTGTTAATGGTAAAAAAAAAAGCTAAACAAAGAGAATTAGATGCAAGGTTCTTGTTTAAAAAATGAAAAAAAAAGAAAAAAGGAGGTATAGAAAAGGGTAGATCATTGAATCTACTCTGAAAAAGGGGAAGATATAGAAATGATAAGATAAAAGGTAGATTTTTGGATTGATAAGATAAAAAGGGAGATTATTGAATCTACTTTAAAAAAGGAACTACTTGTTTTAAATAGGACATTTTCTTTTTTACTTAAATTGTGACAGCCCAAGCAACCAGGCGAACTATGAACCTGAGCAGGTGACATGTAACCACTTATCTTTCTACTGTTGCACTCAGTGTTTTCCCAAGGGAAAAAATATTCCAGGTCCACTGCATTCTGTGTAAACAACTTCTCTGTGGGTGGAAGACTGTAGCAAACATGGCCGCCTCACTGACACCAGGTCATCGGCTTTGTCTTCTTACCTCACTCAGGCCTTACCGCAGTCCTGTGAAGAGCATATTATTATGATTTTGAAATGAGACACTGAGGCACACGTTTAGCTAGTACCTAAATTCAAGCATCCCTATGACTCATCTTATGTGACCATCATGTTGCTCCTAAGAGGTCTACATTACAAATAGTCTTTAACAGGTTGTTATTATTGTAGACAGTATTAGAAGCTAAGACTTTGAGAGAGTTGTGGCTGACTTTTATCTATAACCAAATAGGGCCACTCCAAGATTTATCTAGGGCTACTCCAAGGTAGATATTTATCTAGGCCCACTCCAAGATGGATGTTTATCCCGCTTTGCTTTCTATCACTATAATAAACAGAAGGAACTTGGGGAAGAAAGGATTTATTTCATCTTATAGCTACGGTCCGTCATGAAGGGAAGTCAGGGTAGGGACTCAAGGCAGGAATTTGGAGGCAGGAATTGAAGTAGAGGCCACGGAGGAGCACAGTATTCTGGCTTGCTTCTCATGGTTAGCTTGTGAAGATCATAGAAGCTTGTTTTCTTCTACAATTCAGGTTTACCCACCCAGGTGTGACACCACCCACAGTGGGCAGGGTCCCACCCCATCAATTAGTAACAAAGAAAATGCCCCAAAGACTTGCCTGAAGGCCAGTCTGATGGAGGCATTTTCTCAACTGAGTTTCCCTCTTTGCAGGAAACGTTAGCTTATGTCAAGAGAAACAAAACAAAACAAAACAAAATAATAACAACTACTTATTGAAGTTTGTGACTTACACAGTTCACAGATTTTTGTGTGGTCCTGTGTGCTCTCTTAGACCACTCATTAAACTTAATACACTCCATTTTTATTATGAGGCATATGGAATTATTAATACAGCCTAGCTCTGACCCTTATATCAATATATTCACAAACTCTCATTGGTGCCATGTTCTCAGACTTCTACTTAGTTATCAAAAATACGAGAATTCTTTTGATTGAGATTAATCCAAGTTTTTCACCAGTCCTCTGGGGCTTCAGGAATTGCAGTTTGCAGCCAGACGGGTCGGCATCCTCTGGGCTCTGTGAGCTGTCCAGGGTTCTGACCTCCACACAGCACTGCTGCATCTTTCCTCTGCTTGGTTTTCAAGGTAACATATTGCACTGCATGCTGAATTCTTTGGATATAGTTTATGATCACTGATCCTGGAAGACATTTGTAGTTAACCTTCATCTTTACTGAGCTAGGCTCCTGTCAACAGAATACGGTATTTTACCAGAAAATTAATTCTACAGTTTCAAGACTTACATTGGGGGTCACAAAGCAGAGAGTCAGGTAGATGATTTAGACCTTGGTAACATCTGCCTTAGGCAACTGACTTTGAAGAAGTCTTTGAATTTTTCAGAACTTTGGTTTTTCTCACTCTCCTTGGGCAATAAGACGTGAAAATGATGGAAACACAACACAAAGAAAAAATTGAGATACATGAAGGATTACATGCCCGATTAAAAAAGCAAGCACAGAACTCAAAGGCCATCATAAAACAAGAAAGAAATTACGCATATCATGTATGCAAATAGACTAAAATTGGATAAAATACCTAAGTGTGAGTTCTTAAGCTGTGAAAATCTTATAAAGAAACACAAGTGCATATTGTTGTGGCCTAGAACTATGCAACAATTGCTTAGATATGGCCCTAAACAATTTAAGTAAAAAAGAAAAGGAAATTAAACATTTATTTCAAAAACAGTAAACACTTTTTGTGCTACAAATAACATCATCAGGAGAGTTTTTAAATCCAGAAAATAGGAGATAAAATGCCAAATCCCTTACAAGGGACTTACCTCAAAAAATATATACAATCTCTTATAATTCAATAACAAAAAAAGGCAACCCAGCTTAAGAAAGGGCAGAGAATCTGCACAGATATTTTGCCAAAGAAAATATGCAAATGGGTAATGATCACAGGAAAAGTTGTTCAGCAACAGCTGCCAGGGAAAGGCAAGTCAGCATCACAGTGCGATACGGTTCTGTATTCATTATTTGTCTCGTCCCTGTGCCAAACATCTGATGCAAGCAACTGAAGCCTGGGAGATTTGTTTTGAACTATAGTTCTAGGGGTTACTGTAGCTGGAAGTTTTCCTGTGTCCCGCAGCTGCTCGATCCTAAATAAACACACAGAAGCTTATATTAATTACAAACTGGTCGATGGCCCAGGCTCATTATTAACTAGCTCTTTTATGTTACATTAACCCATGTCTATGAACCTATGTATTGCCACATGTCTCATGGCTTTACCTGTGTTCCATTACATCTGTTCCCCTTGTTGCTCTAAGCATCTGTGCCGACCCCACCTTTCTTCTCTCTGTATCTCTCTTGGATTCCCTGCCTGGCTATACCCTGTCTTACCACAGGTCAAAGCAGCTTCTTTACTAATCGATGGTAGCAACATGTATTCACAGTGTACAGAAAGACCATCCCACAGCACGTTACTGTGTGTCATGGCAGGGAAGTTGTGGCAGCAGGCCAGGGGGTGTCCAGTCACATTGTGTCCAGAGTCAGGAGGCAGAGAAAGATGAGTGCATGTCTAGCTTTCCTCCCCCTCCTTACACAGTCCAAGATCTCAGCCCACGGATCTCACCCACAGACATGCCCAGAGATTTGTTTCCACAATAATTCTGAATACCATGAAGTTGACAATCAAGACTAACTATAAAGGCTTCATACCCATTAAGATGGTTGCAACTTTAAAATGAAATATAACAGGTTATCAAGAATGTGAAGAAGCTGGAACCTTTGTATACCTCCAATGGGTTTGTTTACTTTTGGCGATGAGTAGGGTATGTTTTTAAAATGCAATGAGGGAAGCTAACAAAAAGAACATTTTTCTGATTATTGTGTTGATATTAAGAAGAAAAGAAATGAAAATCAAAACCTTTCATAGCCACAGATGCTGTGGCAGTCCAACCTGACTGAGGTCCATTAACCAACTGAGTCACACCCTGACTGAGTTGGGGTTTGGTCTAGATTGTCCTTGGTCCTTGGTCTCTATGTCATTCGTTCCTTTGGATGAAGACCCATCTTGTCTACAGTGCTTCCAGCATCCTCCAAGCACTGGACCTTAGATGTGTCCAGGTGCTGGTCTGTTTTAAGTAGCTGTCTCCCATTTATCTATTTTGTTTTTCATTCTTGTTCCTTCATCAGGTTCTTTGTGACTTTCAAAACTTCTGCATCAAACAAAGACTCCCAAATTTAATAATCTCTTGACTCTTGGCCAGGAGTGCCTCCTTTGCTTTTCATTCTCTTTGTTTCTTTAAAAGATTTTGTTTTATATTTATGTGTGTGAGAGTGAGTGGGTATGTGTGTGGGTGTCCTCAGAGACCAGAAGAGGGTGCCAGTGTCCCTTGAGCTGTAGTTACACACAGGTGATTGTAAGCGCCCCCTACAGGAGAAACTGAAGTCAGGTTCTCTGTTAGAACAGCAAGTGTTCTTAATCACTTGAGCCATCCTGACAGCCCAGCAATGATTGTTTTCCCCCTTTTATTGAAAGTGGATTTTTTCTCACATAACATATCCTGATTACAGTTTTCCTTCCCTCTGCTCCTCCCAGTTTCTTCCCCACCTCCCCTCCTCTGGTGATTTGAATGAACATGGCTCCCATAGACTCCTAGGGAGTGGCACTATTAGGAGGTGTGGCCTTGTTGGAGGAAGTGTGTCACTGGAGATGGGCTTTGAGGTTACAAATATTCAAGCCAGGCCCAGTGTCTCTCTCCCTTTCTGCTGTCTGCTGACCTGGATGCAGAACTCCGAGCTACCTCTCCAGCACCATGTCTGCCTGCACATCATGATGATAATGGACTAAGCCTCTGAACCTGTAAGCTAGCCCCAATGAAATGTTTTTCTTTCTAAGAGTTGCTGTGGTCATGGGGTGAACAACAATAGAAACCCTAATTAAGACACCTCCCATCTGAATCCACTCCTTTTCTGTCTCTCATTAGAAAACAAAAAGGCTTTTAAGGGATAATAATAATATAATAGATATAACTTATATAATAGAAACCAAAAACTAATATATTTAGATAAAACAAACAAACAAAAAGGAAGGATAAGAGCCAAAGAGAAGGCACAAAAAACAGAGACCCATTCGTTCACACACTCAGGAATCTCATAAAAATACTAAACTGGAAGCCATAATATACAATCAAAGGACCTGATACTCACCCGTGGAGGCCCTGTGAATGCTGCCGCTGTCTCTGTGAGTCTTTACGAGCTTCGATCATGTTGATTTAGAGCACCTTGTTTTCTTGGTGTCCTTCATCTCCTCTGGCTTTTACACTTTTCCCCCCCTCCTCTTCTGCAGGGTTCCCTGAGCCTTGAAGGGAGGGATTTGATGGAGACACCCCATTTCGGGCTGAGTGTTCCAAGATCTTTCACTCTCTGTGTAATGTCTCACTGTGGGTCTCTGTATTCATTTCCATCTGCTGCAGGAGAAAGCTTCTCTCATGATGGCTGAGCAGGGCACTGATTTATTAAGTATAACAGGATATTATAAGGAGTTGTTTTATTGCTTTTTTTTTTTTTTAAAGAACAGTAGTATATGGTTTTACCCTAGGTCCCTAGGCTATCTAGTCTCAGGCTCTTGGTTACCTACACAGTGTCAGGTATGGGTTATGTTTCATGGAGTGGGCTTTAAGTCAAATCAGATATTGGCTGGTTACTTCCACAAGCTTTGTGCCACCATTGTCCTAGCATATCTTGCAGGCAGGATACCATTGTAGATCAGAGGATTTGTCCCTCGGTTGGTGTTTACATTTCTCCTTTGGTAACATGGAGAGTACCTTCCTCCAGCACATAGGGGTGAAGGCTCTATGTAGAGAACAGGTCAACTTCATCCTGTTCAATGAATTGTGAAGCTGTTGTCTTCAGAAATGGGGCTTTGTCTTCAGTTTGTGGACAGCAATCTATAATCTTGGCAACAACTCAATTAGATGTAGCCCAATCCTGGTACTGGAAGCTTCATTTAGTGACACAAGATGGCCAATTGGAACTCTTTCTTTCCCATAATTTAGTGATTTTTTTTTTTTTTAGATTGCCTCCATATGTGTATATAGTTTAGGAAGCTTCTACTTACTGGGTTTCCCTATTACCCCTCAAATGACCCTTAATTTTAGCTGTTCCATCCCCCCATCCATCCATAAATATCTGTTTATTTCCTTTTCCTAATGAGATGTATCTGCCCCCCCCCCTACTCTATACCTAACCTCTGTGGTTCTTCTGATTATAGCTTGGTTATCATGAATTTAATAGCTACTATCCATACATAAGAGAATACATATCATATTTATATGTCTTTTTTGGGTCTGGCATATTTCACTCAGGGTGACTTTTTCTAGTTCCATCCATTTATCTACAAATCTCATGATTTCATTTTTTTAAAATGGCTGAGTAATACTCCATTGTGTAAATGTACCACGTTTCCTTTATCCATTCTTCTGTTGAAGGACATCTAGGTTGTTTCCACCTTCTAGGTATTATGAATAAAGCAGCAATGAATATGGTTGAGCAAATGTCTCTGTAATAGAATAAAGCATCTTTTGAGTATAGTTGATCAATGTGTCTGTTTTTGTGCCAATACCATGCTGTTTTTAATATCATAGCTCTGTAATATAATTTGGAGTCAGGGATGATGATACCTCCAGCATTTATTTTATTATTCAGGATTGTTTTGGATAGCCTCTGTAGTGTGTGTGTGTGTGTGTGTGTTTCAAAATGAAACCAAAAATAGTTCTTTCAAGGTCTGTGAAGAATTGTGTTGGAATTTTGAGGGGGATTGTGTTAGATCTATAGATTGCTTTTTAGTAGGATGGCCTTTTTACTATATTAATCCTACCAGTCCATAAGTATGAGAGATCTTTCCATCTTCTGATATCTTCTTCAATTTCTTTCTTCAATGACGTTGAAGTTTTTGTTGTTTTTGTTTTTTAACTGTACAAGTCTTTCACTTGCTTGGTTAGAATTACCCAAGGTATTTTTTTTAATTATTATTATTTTAAGCTTTTTTGAAAGGTGTTGGTTCTCTGATTTATTTCTTAGTTCATTTGGCATTTGTATGTAAGTGGGCTACTGATTTTTATGAGTTAATTTTTTTCTAGCCACTTTGCTGAAAGTATCAGCTGTAAGAGTTTCTTGGTGGAATTTTTAAGGCCACTTATGTATATTATTTATCATATTATCTGCAAATAAATACTTTGACTTCTCTTCCAATTTGTATCCTCTTGATATCATTCAGTTTTCTTATTGCTCTAGCTAAGACTTCAAGTACCACATTGACTAGGTATGGAGAGAGTGGGCAACTTTATGTTGTTCTTGATTTTAGTGGAATTACTTTGGGTTTCTCTCCATTTAAGTTGATGTTGGCTATGAGCTTGATTTACACTGCTTTTATTATGTTGAGGTATGTCCCTTTATCTCTAGTCTCTCCAAGACTTTTATTATAAATGATGCTGGATTTTAACAAAGGCTTTTCTGCATCTAGTGAGTTGATCATTTTTTCTTTCAGTTTGTTTATATAGTGGATTACATGTAGTGATTTACATATATTGAACCATCCTTGCATCTCTGGGATGAAGCCTACTTGATCATGGTGTATGATACTTTTGATGTGTTCTTGGATTCGGTTTGCAAGTCTTTTATTATTGAGAATTTTTGCATCTATGTTCTTAAGGGAAATTGGTCTGAAATTCTTTTTCTTTGTTGGGTCTTTATGTATTTTGAGTATCAGGGTAACTGTGGCCTCATAAAACAAGTTGATCAATGTTCCTTCTGTTTCTATTGTATAAGATAATTTGAAAAATATCAATGTTAATTTTTCTTTGAAAGTTTGATAGAATTCTGTGCATTCAAACCATCTGACCCTTCCTGTTTTTATTTGTTTGTTTGGTTGTAAGACTTTTTAATAACTGCTTCTATTTTACTAAGGGTTATAGGTCTATTTAAATTTCTTTTCTGATCTTGAGATAACTTTGTAAGTCATATGTACTGGAAAAACTATCCATTTCTTTTAGATTTTCCAATTGATGGAGTACAGGTTTTTAAAGTATGTTCTTATGATTCTCTGAATTTCCTCTGTGTCTTTTATTAACATCTTTTTGTTTCTAATTTTGTTAATTTGGATATTCTCTCTGACTTTTAGTTAATTTGGATAAGGGTTTGTCAATCTTACTGATTTTTCTTTTCAAAGAACCAACTCCTTGTTTCACTGATTCTCTGTATTGTTCTCTTTGTTTATGTTTTATTGATTTCAGACCTGAGTTTGATTATCTCTTTCCCACTGCTCATTTTGATTTCTTCTTTTTGCTCTAGAGCTTTCAGGTGTACTGTGTGAACTCTCTCCACATTTTTCCTCCTCCTCCTCCTCCTCCTCCTCTTCCTCCTCCTCCTCTTCCTCCTTCTCCTCCTCTTTCTTCTCTTCCTCCTCCTCTTCTCCTTTTTAAATGCAGGCATTTAGTGCTATGAAGTGCCTCTTAGAACCACCTTTATCATGTCCTATAAGTTTAGGTATGTTGTATTCTCCTTTTCATTCAGTGCTAAAAAGTTTTTAATTTCCTTCTTGTTTTGAGCCATATTTTCATTCAGAAGTGAGCTGTTCTTTTTATGTGAGTTTGGAAGCTTTCTGTAGTTGTTGATATCCAGTTTTAATCTGTGGTGACCAGAAAGGATACAGGGTGTTATTTAAATTTTCTTGGAATCTGTTGAGATTTACTTTGTTTCCAAGTATGTGGTCAGTTTTGGAGAGCATTGGGTGAAGTGCTGAGAAGAAGGCACATTCTTTTGTGTTTGGGAGAAATAATCTGTAAATATCTGTTAGGTCCATTGATTTATAATGTCTGTTAGCTTCAGCATTTTTCTGTTTAGTTTTTGTCTGGATGACCTGTCTATTGGTGGGAGTGGGATATTGAAGTCTCCCACTATCAGTGTGTGAAGGTCAACATGCGATTTAAGCGGTGAATGAACTTGGATGACCTTGTGTTTAGTGTATAGATGGTGGAGTTTTTGATGACTATGTAGTGCCCTTCTCTATTTCTTCTGATTAGTTTTTTATTTGAAGTCTGTTTTGTCAGATATTAAAATGGCTACACCAGATTGCTTCTTAGGTTATTTTGCTTGGAATCTCTTTTTCCATCCTTTTACCCAGAGGTGATGTCTATTACTGATGTTAAGTTGTGTTTCTTGTATGCAACAAAAAGATGGATCCTGTTTTCAAATCCATTGTGTTAGTCTGTGTCCTTTTACTGGGGAATTGAGACTGTTGATATTGAGAGATAAATCAATGAGCACTGTTTGGTTCCTGTTATTTTTGTTGTGGTTGTGTGTATGTTTCCCCTCTTATTCCTTATGCTTTCTTGTATGTGGTTAACTTTTTAGGTTAGAGTTTCCCTTCTAGAACCTTCTGTAGGGCTGGATTTGTAGATATGGTATTGTTAAAATTTGGTTTATCATGGGATATCTTTTTTTCCTTTTTTCTTTTTTTTTTTTTAAATCTGGAACTGAGGATTGAACCCAGGGCCTTGCGCTTGCTAGGCAAACACTCTACCACTGAGCTAAATCCCCAACCCCATCATGGGATATCTTAATCCACCTACTGTGATTGAAATTTTTGCTGGGTTTAGTAGTCTGGGCTGGCATCTGTGTTCTCTTAAAGTCTACAGAACATCTGTCCAAGACCTTCTGGCTTTTAAAGTCTCCATTGAGAAGTTAGGTGTTGTTGTAATAGGTCTGCCTTTATGTGTTACTTTATCTTTTTCCATTGAAGCTTTTAAAATTCTTAATTTGTTCTGTGTGCTTATTATGTGCAGAGGAAAATTTTTTTGTATGGTCCAGTCTGTTTGGATTCTGTATGCTTCTTGTACCTTGACATTTCCTTCTTTAGGTTTGGGAAATTTTTCTTCTATGATTTTGTTAAAAATATTTCTGTGCCTTTCCTTTGTTCCAGTTTCTTCTTCATCTTCCATTCTAATTATTCTTAGAGTTGGTCTTTCAATAGTGTCCCAGATTTCCTGGATGTTTTGTGCCAGCATTTTTTTTTTTAATTTAGCATTTTATTTGACCAAGATATCTGTGTCTTCTATCTTGTCTTTAATGTCCGAGATTCTCTCTTCTGTCTCTTGTATTTCATTGGTGAGGCTTACCTCTGAGGTTCCTGTTCACACTCCTAAAATTTTCATTTCCAGATTTCCCTCACTTAGAATTGTCATAACTCTATTTCCACTTTCAGGGCTTGAACTGTTTTCTTTATTTCCTTCTGTCCTGTTTGTGTTTTCATAGACCTCTAAGGAATTTATTCATTTCCTCTTTAATGACCTCTATCATACTCACAAAGGCTCCTTAAGGTCTTTTTCTTGTGGTTCAGCTATGTTCCAATACCCAGGGCCTACTGTTGCAGGGTTGCTGGACTCTAGTGGAGACATATTGTCCTGTCTGTTACTGATTGCATTTTTACGCTGGCATCTAGGCACCTGGCTTTGGGAAGACTGTGGTTCTAGGTCTTGTCTTTGTCAGACAGCTGTTTTGTTGTTTGATTTCTGTTGCCTTTTCTGGTTCTTAGGCGTGTGTTACCTGGCAGGAAATTCTTTAGGGATTTTGATGGGTGTGACCATTGGGGGTTCTGGGTAAAATGTGTTTCTAGGTATTGGGAGCTGACTCTTGGGAATGGGACGGAATAGGAGGGGGCTCTGAGGGGGTTCCTAGGAGGGAGGACAGCAGGATGTTCCATCAGGATCTGTTTCATCCCCTGGGAATAGGGGGCAGCGAGTGAAAGGAAGCCACGACAGGTAGTCTGCTACAGAGCTGGGGATGAGAGAGGGAACAATGGGTTTAGAGGAGACTTGCCTACCTGTTTGCTGGCCAACTGGCCTCTCTGACAGGCTTGGCCTCTGGGGTCCCAGAGAAAGCCTGCCGGTGCGGGGTCTGAACTGACAGGAGGAGTGGGGAAGAAGATTGGAGGAGGAGATCTGTGTGATCTGCTGGAGGTAAAGACCGGAGGAACAGGAGGCCAAAGTAGGTGGTCCACTACGGAGATGGGATGAGACTGAAGGGTCAGGTTTGGAGGAGAGGACGGAGAAGTGAAGAGCTGCATTAGCCTACCTACTTCTCTGGTTGGAGTGGCCTCCAGCAATGAGATTTTAAAACGTAATGTTGGCTCAGAAAATAGTCTGGCAGTTTTCCCATAAGATTAAACAGAGTCACTCTCTGTCTCAACAATTCTAATCACTATTCTGCATCCAAAGGAAATTAAAACATATAGACAAACCTTTGTACACAAACCTTTTTATAGAAATGTTATTTGTAATAACTATAAAGTGAAACTAATCTAAGTTATATGACCAATGGATGAGAAAAGAGAGGTATAACCACACCTCAGTATTTTACTCATTAATAAAAAGGGAATGGGCTGTGTGGTGGCGGCGGCGGCGGCGCACGCCTTTAATCCCAACACTTGGGAAGCATAGGGGCGGATCTCTGTGAGTTTGAGGCCAGCCTGGGCTACCAAGTGAGTTCCAGGAAAGGAACAAAGCTACACAGAGAAACCCTGCCTCGAAAAACCAAAAAAAAAAAAAAGGGGGGGGGGGATGAAATATGGACATGCCACATCATAAGTGATCACTGAAAATGTTATGAAAAGCAGAAAAAAAATCAGATACAAAAGTCCATATGGTGTCTGATTCTATTTATATGAAATTCTCAGAATAAGTGAATCTATGAAACAAAGAACATAATTGACAATTTCCTGGGATGGGTCTAGGTGTTGAATGGGGTGGGGAATGACCAAATATGGGGTTTCTGTATGGCCTGATGAAATGGTTTGAATTTCTTGTTATGATGGCTGTAAAATTCTATGAAGATTCTAAGAATCACTGAATTATATACTAAAGTGTTTGTTTTAGTGAGTCAAATCTCCATAAAATTAAAACAAGAAAAATAGTTACCAAGAGGTTCATAGAAAACCTAATTCACAAGGTATCAAATAAGTTAAAACATAAAACCAGGATGAGAAACCATATTTTTTTTTTCACCAAACTAGAAATAAAAAGTATGTAAGTATTAAGTGCAATCTGTATGCATGTATACATTATAAAAAACAAGCAGTTTGACAATTTACCTTGTTAGGTGTCCTCTGACAGCTTCTTAAGCACAGGATGTCTTTAAAAAATTTTTATTCTCTTTAGAGCATGGAAAATTCAAGTTATAGATCTCTTATTTCACGTTCTTGCTCAAAAGACTGTTTTACAACAAAGATAAATGAATATAGACCAAAAATACATACACAAACATTCTTAGAAGCATTATTTGTAATAACTCAAAACTGGAAATAGCCTAGCCCTATCATCTGATGAGTGGGTGGGTAAGTTAAAGACTCTCCATATGATGGGCTAGTAGTAATTGATAAAAAAGAAATGGAATTTGGACTCACTACTTCAAAAATGGCCCCTGGAAATGTTATAAGTAAAAGAACTTTGCTTAAGTGTACAAAAGAAGAGAAAATCTAGAGGTGAAGGAAAGCGGTAAGTGTGCCTCCTCCCGTTACTTCTGAGGACACTGGAAGCATCCACATTTCACCCCTTTGGGTGTCACCTGAAATCCTAGTGGCCACTTCCTGTTGACAGAAAAGCCTGTTTTTGTTCCAAAAGTGCTGTGTGGTGTTGAGGAGAGCTGGGGTGTCACTTAGGCACTGTTTTAGTGTCAACCTAAATATTGTTTCCCCGCAGTAATAAAAGGAGAATATTTTCCACATCAAATTCAGTAGCTTCCACGCATTATCCAAAAATAAAAAGTACACTGCAAAATAATCTGGAAGTTACCTAGGCAAATTAAATCCCGAACCAACACACTACAATGATTTTGGAGATAGGAGGCACTAGTCTGTCTTCTTGTGAGACCTGCACCTTACTGAGCCAGTGATAATGGCTCTACTATTGCATCTTTCTCCTAGAGGGCTTTGAAGAGGGTCTGTGGCCTGTGTGATGCTAAGCATAAATAAGGGCAGAAAGGAATACGCGGCATATGTCGCCTTCCTGTTCCATTGCCTAGCTGCGGCCATGGTTCATTCATCTAGAACCTCTCTGTATAGAATATGATTATGGCCCATAATACTTTCTCTGTACAGCACTCCAAGCATTCATCATGTATCAGCCAGTGGTTCCTGTTGTCTACTTCTGAAACAAGCTACTCCATGTTGAAGTGTGTGTGTGTGTGTGTGTGTGTGTGTGTGTGTGTGTGTGTGTGTTTGGTCTAACTCCTTTTAAAATTTCTATTTTTATTTTTTTTTAAATTCATTTTTTTGTTTTTTTTCAAGACAGGGTTTCTCTTTGTAGTTTTGGTGCTTGTTCTGGATCTCACTCTGTAACCCAAGCTGGCATTGAACTCACAGAGATCCTCTTGGCTCTGCCTCCTGAGTGCTGGGATTAAAGGCAAGCACTGCCCCAGCCAGTGGGGTTTCATTGGGGGCTACCCACCTGTGGGAGCGAATGAGAGACAGGAGACACGAGAGACTGACAGCAAGACAAGATTCTGATCAAGCTGCAATCTTTATTTTCCTCCGCATGGCTTATATAGCATAGGAGGGGAGGGGGCAGGAAGGAGGGAAGGAGAAGGGACGTGGAAGGGGTGCAGAACGTGGTAGACATGCAGATCGTGCAACTGCAAGATGCTGGCTAAGGTCACTGGTCAGGGGCCATTTGTTCTGTTGCTAGGCTACCTGACCATGGAATGCTCTTTACATTCGGTTGCCATGGTACCTGACTGTGGAATGTTCTTATCTTTGGGAGCCTCTGGTTAGTAAACAGGTGTTACTGCTCTGGGGAAGGGCAGTGGGCTTATGACTTGTTCTCTGGCTTAGCTAGTACTTTCCATGGTTCATGTTTGGTTCCTGAAATCTTGGTCCCTAACAAAGCACCACTGCCTAGACTTTTTATTTATTTTTTAAAGAAATTAGTCATCAGGGAAATGCAAATCAAAATGACCCTGAGATACCATCTTACACCTGTCAGAATGGCTAAGATCAAAAACACTGAAGACAGCTTATGTTGGAGAGGATGTAGAGCAAGAGGAACGAACACTCCTACACTGTTGGTGGGAATGTAAACTGGTACGGCCACTTTGGAAATCAGTATGGCACTTTCTCAGAAAATTGGAAATCAATCTCCCTCAAGACCCAGTTATATCACTTTTGGGCATATATCCAAGGAATGCTCAGTCATACCACAAGGACATATGCTCAGCTATGTTCATAGCAGCATTATTTGTAATAGCCAGAACCTGGAAACAACCTAGATGCCCTTCAACTGAAGAATGGATAAAGAAAATATGGAATATATACACAATGGAGTACTACTCAGCAGAGAAAAACAGTGACATCATGAGGTTTGCAGGCAAATGGATGGAACTAGAAAATATCATCCTGAGTGAGGTAACCCAGACTCAGAAAGACAAATGTGGTATGTACTCACTCATAAGTGGATACTAGATGTAAAGCAAAGGACAGCTCCAGGGAGGTTAGCTAGTAAAGAGGACCCTAGGAAAGACACAGGGATTATCCCATGACAGAGAAATGGATGAGATCTACATGAGCAAACTGGACATGAAGGGGGTGGGTAATGAAGGGCAAGGGTCAGGGGAAAGAGAGCTTAGGGGAGTGGGAGATTCCAGCTGGATCAAGAACAGAGAGGGAGAACAAGGAAAGAGATACCATGATAAATGAAGACCCCATGGGAATAGGAAGAAGCAGAATGCTAGAGAGGTCCCCAGGAATCCACAAAGATGACTCCACTGCAGACTACTGGCAATGGTTGAGAGGGTGCCTGAGCTGACCTACTCTGGTGATCATATGGCTGAACACCCTAACTCTCATGGTAGAACTCTCATCCAGTGGCTGATGGAAGCAGATGCAGAGATCCATGGCCAAGCCCCAGGTGGAGCTTCAGGAACTCAATCAATGAGAGAGAATAGGGATCATATGAGCAAGAGATATTGAGACCATGATTGGAAAAATGCAGGAAATACATGAACTGTGATCCAAATAGCTGAGGAACCCCCATGTAACTGGACTAGGCCCTCTGGATAAGAGAGACAGTTGTTTAGCTTGAACAGTTTAGGGGGCCCCCAGGCAATGAGACCAGGACCAGTCTTCAGTGCATGAGCTGGCTTTTTGGAACCTAGTGCCTATGCTGAGACACTTTGCTCAGCTTTGGTGCAGGGAGGAGAGGACTGGACCTGCCTCAAATGAGTGTACCAGACTCTGCTGACTCCCCAGGGGAGACCTTACCTTGGAGGAAGTGGGAATGGGGGGTGGGTTGAGGGGGAAGGTTGGGGGGTGGGAAGAGGGAGGACAGGGGAATCCATGGTTGATATGTAAAATGAATAGAAAATCTCTTGATAAAAAGTAAAAGAAAAAAATTAATTTCCCTCAATGTAATATTTTTATTAATTATTTGGGAATTTCATACAATGCACCCCAATCACACTTGCTTCCCTTTCTTCCAAGGCCACCCTTCTCCTCTCCGCCCTTGCCCCCGCCACTCAAAAAGAAAAGAAAGAAAAATACACCAAGTCCAATTGGTGTTGCCCATATTCTAACTGGCGTGTGTTGCTCTAACTCCTTGAAGAATCTTTGAGACTTATTTTCGAATTAAGCTTACTGTTTAGAATATAGGAATTATTGCTGGGATGTAGCTTTATGATGGAATGCTGGTCTAGCATGTGAAAAGCTGTAGGTTCAATCCCATGATAAAAACAGAAAACAAAACAGAAAAAAAAAAAAAAACCAACCCAGAATACAGGAATTACAAATAGCAACAGTATAGTCCTTCACTGTCTTGACTCCCATAGTCACTGAACACGCTTCACCTGATTTGCTGAAAATACCTGAAATTATGGCCAGCTTTAGTCTTGGAAGACATTTCTCAGGAATTATTTAGTATGTGCTATTAAACACCATGAAAATACACAACTATTAAGTTGACCCTACACAGAGGTGTTGCAGGATATTTGATCACACTGTGAACCCTGAAATTCCATTATTTACTAGAAAATCCTGTTTCTAGCTGTGGTATGCCTCAGCCTTAGCACACACCTTTAATCCAATTTTAAACAGGATTAAATAAAGTCAACCATAGATTAAGAGCCAGAGCAAGCAACCAGTTGACAGGAAAAAAAAAACAAACATAAAGAAGAAGTCAGGAGGATGGACAGAGAGGTACACAAGAAATAGAAGAGAGGGACATTCATTTGAAGAGTTTTGTTCAAGACAGTGTAGGAAAAAGCTCTCTTGGATGTCAGTGGAGGAGGAAGGTGAGTCGGTGCTTTCTCTGTCCCTCTGAGCTAGCAGGCTTTCTCCCAGCATCTGACTCCCAAGTCTTTATTGGTATAATTGAATGACTGAGATTTAATCAAAAAACAACACGGAGGTACTTCTAAAATCTTCAGTTTGTGGCCAAGGAAACTGGGATGGAGGGATAATAGGTGTAGAAAAGCTTGTAACATTTCTTCATGTGCCCCATATCTTCCACAGTATAAGGTTTGGTTGAAGTTCAGAAGTAAAGCTAAATGTTCCTCACCTGATTCCTTGTGTGTGTATGTGTGTGTGTGTGTGTGTGTGTGTGTGTGTGTGTAGTGTGTGTGTGCGTGTAGTGTGTGTGTGTGTAGTGTGTGTATGTACACAAAACAAACCATACAAAACAACAACAACAACAAGAACCAAAGACTCAACTCTTCTAAATTGTCTTAAAATGGTGAGAATGTCTTCAAAGTTCCAGCCCCATTTTCTTCGTCTCAAACGCATTTTAGAGCAATTCATAACTTGTAGTGACTATGTGAGTTCTGGGACCCCATCACTCACTATGCGTTATGTCCATAAGTCTTCAAATCAGTGAAAGTCCATCAGCTTAGAGGGATGTACGTATAACATGTTAGCAAAATGAATCTTCTTAAATCACAACATAAACTTAAATATTTCTTTCCCCATAGACAACTTGCATCAATTCACATGTTGAGTCTAGTAAGCAAAGATAATTGGGAAGGTTGCTCAGTTGAAGCATGATGCATACCCTTTTAAATAATCTGTTTCTCTCTGTGTCTCCCCACCCCACCTTGCTGGGGATTGATCCCATAGCCTCACACATCCTAGACAAGAACTATGCCTCTGAGCTACACCATCAGCACACTATGAAGTTTTTTTTTTTTCAGAATAATCTACTGAAACGAAATTATCTGTTTCCTATAATGAGTAAAACATAAATAGATTTAACTGTCTATTTTCTCCATATATCTTCAAATGAGAGTATTAATTGGTGGCTGATGCAATGTGGAAAATAATTAGAATCATATCCCCTTATCAGTTTACTCATAAGGATACAAAGAGGTTTGCACAGTTCGTCAAGTTTTTGAGTGATGCCTTTCTTCAGTGTTTCTCAGAGAAACAAAATATCTTTCTCACCTTATTGTCACAATTCAATACTCCTTAATAGCCATGTAAATGTTTAAACTTTAAACTCATTTAAACTTTCCATATTCTTTGCGTATTCATAATGAAAATGTGAGGAAATTCCTACCTGGAATTCTTGATACTTTAAGGCAATCTAAACAAAAGATTTGATTGATACTTTCAAGTTCCTCCCCAGATGCTTGACTACATTAAATTCCCTGGAAAACAGCAGTGAAATCAGCCTTTTCAACTTCATATCTTAAGTAGGTACTTATTTTTCATAGATTAAAAAAAAACTATGATGATTCAGGATAACCAAGAATTCATTATTGTAGGAGGAGATAATTTTTATAGCTTTATTAGGATAACTAACTGATATACATTGAGTCACACATAGACACATGACAACTTGATTTTTGACAGATGCATACACTGTGAAGCCACCATCACAATGAAGATAATGGGCATATTCCATAGTAACCAAAGATTTATTTGTGTGTGTGTGTGTGTGTGTGTGTGTGTGTGTGTGTGTGAGAGAGAGAGAGAGAGAGACAAAGAGACAGAGAGACAGAGAGACAGAGACAGAGAGACAGAGACAGAGAGACAGAGAGACAGAGAGAGGGAGATAGGCGATTGTGAGCTGCCAGATGTGCGTGCTGGGAACCAAACTCTGGTCCTCTGGAAAAGCAGCAAGAATTCTTAACCACCGAGCCGTCTCTCCAGCCTCAGTAACTCTGTCTTCAATATACCAACAATGTAAACATTTGATGATTGTCAGATCCCCACCAGATTTTCTCTTTCGAACATTGTTGTACCTAGTACAACAAAGATTAGTCTGAATTAGAATTTTTATTTTCATCATGTTTAGGAGCACCCAAATGGTGCCGACTCTGCCCTTTAAACCCACAGACAGGTGTGAAGCTAACCTCCACAACCTTGCTGCATAGTGCAGCACAGGTACCCACCGCCTCTTTCAGAGTAGGGCCACAGAGAACTGTACTCCTCTGATGTTGAACTTGACCTAAGACTTAACAGGCGAGCATCATGTTACAGTTTAGGAACCAGTAAACTATGGCTTGTTTGAAAAGATAGGTCTAAACGAGGGAATAACACATGTAGGTGAGTCGCCTCTCCACTTCATTAAGTATCTTCCATGGAATGGGAGAGTACAGTAATGGGAAAGAGCTGCAGCAGTTTCTAGGATTGTCCATTTCTCCAATAAAGCAGACTGCCCAAGACAGCCTGTGGTTTGTACAGCTTTGGGCCGAATGTTTCCAAAAGGAGCCACGGCTGCTTCTGCTGGCCTAGGAGCATCCTGTTTGCTTTCTGTGGTACTTGGGACAGGTCTGGAAAGTTTTTTTTTGTGTGTGTGTAGTTTCTCCTGATGGCCCGTTCCTGTTCTCTATTTTGTTATTGTTAAGGCCTGTTTGTTTGGACCTATTCTGGAAACTGTTAAGGATGATGGGTTTAGCCTTCATGTTGCAGATGCCTGTCTTCATTGGCCACCAACATCTATCTTCATCAGGTCACCGCTCAGACCAGGGAGTGTCCTTTCTGCACCAGACTCCAGTCACCCTCAGAACGGGTGGTGGTCCTGAGATTCCCCAGCCTCCCTTGCTCTCCTAGAGTCCTAGGACTCTGGTCTGGCTTAAACTTCTTGCCTCATCAGTCAAGCTGCAGTGAGTACCTGCTGGTCCTCTCCTAGTATTTTTCCCCAGATAAAGGGCAGAGTCAAGTGGGTTTGGCACATCCCTTAATCAGAGCCTGCCATTAGCAGGCCCCGGGGCTGATGTGCACTCGGGAGGACTCGACCTAGCAGGCCATTTTCACCTGCGTAATAACAGGCTTGGGAGTAGCAAAGCGGCGCTAGCACAGTAGGCAGCCTCAGGAGCAGGGGAGGAGCGCAGGCGGCGGCCGCCCCGGGGCCCCGGAGGAAGAGGAGGGGGAGAAGGAGGAGCCGAAGCGCCCAGAGCAGCAGCCGCCGCTCGGCCGGAGTTGCAGCAGAAGCAGCGACGGCGGCGCGGAGATTCTGCAGCTTCCCGGAGCCCAGAGTCCCAGTGGGGACAGCAGCAGGGAGCGCCCGCGCCCCTAGCCCCCGCACCCCGGCCTTGCCAAGCCGCCGCCGTCGCCCAACCGGGGGCACCGCCAGCCAGCCATGGCTGCACCGCCGGATCTGCAAGATGAGCCGCTGCCTTTGGCTAGCCCCGGGTCCCAGTGGTTCGGGGGCCGGGGGGAGGGGGAGGACGAAGCGGCGCTGCCGAAAGGGGCCAGGCCAGCGCGTCAGGATGGGGAGCCCGCCTGGGGGTCCGGCGCCGGAGATGGGGTAGTGTCGCCGCGGGAACTGTGCTCCGGCCCCGCCCGGTCGCCGCCCGTCGCCATGGAAACTGCATCCACAGGTAAGGCCGGCGGACACCGCGACCCTGCAAATGGAGGCCGGGACCCTGGTTTCTTGTGGGTCCTCTAGTCCACAGCTCTTCTCTGTGTATTCCTGGCTTCTCTGCCTAGGGCACCAACCCCAGCAGGGTTTAGCCTCCAGCGACTGTAAATATTAGCGGACTGGTGGAAAAACAGCAGTGTGCGGCTAACGGGGAGGAGGAAGAAGGCTGTTAGTCCTGCTATTTGGTTATTACTCTTGTTTCAGCTTTAGATATGGTCCCTGTTGGAAAGCCTGGCTACTGCTGCGCCCCGGAACAAGTTTCTCCTTCTTGTCTGAGGCCTTGGGGCAGCAGGGCGGGCGTGACAGGTTGTGATGATGGTTTTCTGGGGCGTGTTTGCGCTCAACGTGCCCCGAGGGCGACCGCAGTGGTTGACGACCAAGCAGCAGGCGGGCCCACTGCCTCCGGACTCTCCCGCTGGGTTTAGGGCAGCCGAGTACAGCAAGGGGCTTTAATTCTCCCTTTCTCTATCCTCAAGGAGTCACCACACCCTACTCCTTTCCAATTCCCCTTCTAGCTCGGCTCCCCTTCTCCCGCGCAGAAAACAAACCCCCACGGAGTCCTGAGCTTAATTCCGGAGGGAGAGCACTGAAGGAGGGTTGGGAGTTGTAGCCCGTCCCTCTTTATTTCCTAGCTGCTCTTTACCTGAGTCTCAGGGAATATTGAAACTTGGAACCCCCAAATGTGAAGGTCCTGGCAGCAGATTGGAGTGCTGGGGTTGTGGCCAGAGGTCCAGGCACACTTTACCAAGCAGTCTGAACTCGCCTCTGCGTTGCAAAAACTGCCAGGGGCGGGGGACGGGGGGACCGGCCTCTCTTCCCCTGACTCGTCCTTCACAGCCAGAACGAATCCTTGCCTGGAGAGACTAACCCGAGGGCCCTGGCTTGTCCTCGGAGGCCAGAGAAGCGCTCTGTGGGGAGGGGTGGCTGCCTGGTTAGCGCTGTTTCCAGAAGAAATTCTGAAGGGGGTGGTGTGTTGTGCCCGTTGTCTGTGAGGCTCTGCTGTTCTGAAGTGGGAGTTGTGTAGTTTTGGTAATGTAGTGTGAGGCCTGGGTAGTGGGTGTTCCCGGAGGAGGGGACGTGGGTGGGACAGGCATATGTGCTCCTGGCAGCTGATTTCGGGAAACCCCTTTCTCAAGCCACCCCCACTCGGGGGTTATGTGGAGTGCCTCAGGTTGTCTGGTCTGGAACAAGCAAGATCTAAGCCAGGAAAGGAGATTTGGAGAATGTGTTGAAAAAAGTAGGAGTCAAGACATGAAAAGGAACTGAAAGAAGATAGGGGGAGGAGGAGGGGAAGAGGGGACGGGATGTGGGGGGGGGGAGACTGAGAGGGAGTAGGGTTGGGGGGGGGAGAGGAGGAACAACATGTGAAAAGCCCCAACTGTTGACAACCTCATTTATCATACGTTAATTTCTATGGATTGTGGGGTGGGATTTAAATCCAAGAACAGTTTCCTGGTCCCTTGTAACTTCTTGTGTGCAAATGGAGAGACGTGAAAACCTATATAACTAACTACAAGAGCAAAAGGCAAATGCTAACAACCCAGAGCCGTTTATGCCTGTGGTCTTCTTTGCTGAAGTTCAGAACCTTTATCTACTGTATCCCAAGTAAATCCTTTGTTTATAAGCTTTACCTACCCCTCATTAATGTCACTAAGGGCCAGTCAGTATGAAAGAAAAAGAAGTCTTGTGTTAGATTACATGCCCTAAAATGCTTCCAATGGACATACGTATATAGATACACACATATAATATTTTGATATAGTGTACATTGTGAACTGATTGAATCAAGCTGACTAACACAACTGTGATTATTTTTAATGGTGAAAACGTTTAAAAATCTACCCTAGGAATTAGACAAGCAATGTACTGTTACAGAATAGTGACTAGGTGCAACAGTCACCATCTTCCACATCTTTATTATGAAGATACCTTGTTTTGTCAGGTAATTTCGGGTTTCCTTTCCTGAGCATCAAATGAACTAATAAAATCAAGCAAGATTCTAAGACTGGGTAGGAGGAGGTTGAAAGGATGTAGATGTACATATTAGTATAGGAATGTTTGAGTCATTACTGCCTGAAGGGATTTCGTATGATTGTTGCTTGGCTTTAAATCTTCAAGCTCCTTACTTCATGGACAGGATAGGATGTTGGATGGCAGGCAAATAAGTAGCCTTATATTGAAAAATCCAAATAAGAGCAGAACCTGTCTCCTTTTGCGTGATTGTGTGTGTGTGTGTGTGTGTGTGTGTGTGTGTGTGTGTGTGTGTGTGTAAGCAAAAATCAGTCTATCAGTGAACAAAACCTGAGGGAAGACCGTGGCGCACCTTGCTTGACTTTGCAGTTTTATATCTGGCTTTATAAATAGAAACAGGTTTTCCTGAGGTTCTGAAGACTAGGAAGCTTGACCTCCAGGTGTCCAAGAGCCTGTGTCAGCTGTGGCTCTGCCTCCTGGCCCCTGGTTGTTTCGTCCTTGTGTCCTTCAAGGGGAAGGAAGCTATTTTATTTTTATTTCCTTCTGAGAGAATGCTTTAGGCCTCAGCATCAATGGAGATAGAAACTCCGACTTTTAAGTGCGAAGCTGTGTAAACAGACGGCTTTGCAGTATTCCCATGTAAGACAGATACGGGTGTTTTAAAAACTGTTTTTCTGAAAAAGAACCACCAATCATGCCATCTGGCCATAAATTCTGTTATTTATTTTTATACATTGATGGTAATTAAAGTTCCCCCAAGAAATAGTTCCAAAAAATACTTCTCTGTAAACTCCCAGAATAAGTATATATAGCTCAACATCATTAAAGTGAGCTATAAAGGCCCATTACACTGAATGAATTTTCAACAGTTCTCACCGCTTCTGCCACTTCTGTAGCATGGAAAAATCCTCAACAACAAGAAGAAAATAACACTTTCTTCTGGAGCTATAATCTTTCACATCTAAAATTGCCAGTGGGCATGTGCAGTGATGTCTTTGGCCAAGGAACATTCAAAGTGCCATGCGGAAGCTACAGTGTCAGGGTTGCTAACTGTGGAACATTGCCAGCCTCTTAGAGTTTTATACAAAGGATGCTAAGAGCAACTGTTCTATTTCTTTTTCATATGATCAGTTATTTTATTCTTGGAAACTAGTCAAAAGGAGCACACAAAAACAAAACGAGGGAAGAATGGCCTTTTGTTTACAGAATTTTTTAAAAAGAGCATTTGAACAAATTGGAATGGGTAAGAAGTTAACCTATTGACTGCTTTGGAATTAACTCATTGGCCACAAGCAAAGCGATGTGGAGGACAGGCTAGAGAATGGTCAGGAGAAGGCAGTTCAAGGTGGCTTGCCTCAGCTGTACCATTCTGCAGATAAATTTGACATAATTTTGTGGATCATTGCAAAAAGAAAAGAAAGAGTTCTTTCATCAGTAAATATTACTGGAACCATGAAGTTCATAAGTTTATTTTTAAAAAGCCAGATGTGATATTCTGTTTTCCATCTGTCATGATTTAAGTCATGTCGAGCATATTTTTTACATCCCATCTAGAAAACTGCAGGGCTTCGCCACTCATTGCTTCTGGAAACTGGGTAGACTGTATTCACTATTGTATGTGTTTGATAGACATGTTTTCTTTTTTTTCTTTTTCTTTTTTTAATTTGGAATACTTTCTGGCAATCCCCTTTAGAAGTATAAATTCTAGTCTTCTCTCATATTTTGAGAAAGCCTCAGTGATATTGAAACAAGAAGCAATACAGTCTATAGAAAGAGTAAAATAATCTGGAAACCTAATACCATTTATTTCTCCAGATACAGCCTTTGGACACAGTCTAACTTTTCTGGCAATTAAATATGGTACACATCCCTGAATGCAGAGATGTTAGGATTAGCATTTAGAATTACTCTGCACCTTTTAAATACACTGAAATGGGCATCATCAGCACTTCCAGCCTAACTTGATGTCTTTGAAGTCACCATTCTGTAAACCCAGTCTGTTCATCCCTCTATGGAGACCTGTTCCTGCCCTTTTTCTGGGCTGCCTATGAACTTCTAACATGAAGGTTTGGGAGGCGAGTTGTGGACTGTGGCCCGTTTTACTGTCCATCCTTGGAAGCATGGACTACAAAAAGTTTCATCTGTAAAACAAGAAACTGCTGGGGTTCAACTCACCCTGGGAAACAGACAGTTCCCGAACATCTCTGCTGAACAGAGGTCAAGGTTTCCTAGAACAGGTGCCACTTTCTGTCTCACATTCCTGTTTAGTTTAGCCAAACACTTCCTTTTGTGCCAGTTTTCATTTTCTCCATTCTCAAACCTTTGCTGGAAGCTTGACTGGAAGGACATCACCGTTACCCCACCTCACAGGAACATGGGCGGGAGCTAGTTTTCAGAGGTCAACACAAGATACAGAAATGTGAGGACACAGCTGTGGAAAATAAATCCATTTCTCTTTCCTTCTCTTTGTCTCATTTTGCCCCTCTTCAAAGAAATGACTTTGTCAAGTGTTACTCTAAGACCTTCAACTCATTCATTATGATTTAGCCATATATGTTATATAGTACGTATGTCTTCTTTTTGAGATTATAGTTCAGTCACAACATTTATCCCTTCCCCTTCCTCCTCCCAAACCCTCTCATATATCCCTCCCCACTCTCCCTCAGATTCATGGTCTCCTTTTTCACTAGTTATTTCATGAATATGTATATATATATATATCCCAAATAGAAACTTTTTAGTCCATGTAATTCTACCTGTATGTGTTTTCAAGGCTCTTCTCCGGAGAAGGATAATCCTGTTCTCAGCTTTCCTTATTGCTTATAGCTCTTTGTTTACAGATGAGGCCCTGTGGGTTTTCTCCATTTGGTTTGGCATGTTCATATATTCATTGGGGTCATCATTGTTCAGTTCACACTGGTTGATCATGTTGATGAGAATTTATGGGTGTAGCTTCTGATGTTACTAGAAGACACAATCTCATGGGAAGCTCTCTGCTCCTCTAGCTCTTACAACCTTTCCATTCCTTCTGCAATAGTCCCTGAGCCTTCTGGTAGACGGATTTTTGCTTACACACACACACACACACACACACACACACACACACACACGCACACGCACACGCACACGCACACACACATACCAAAAAACAAAACTTAAACAAAAACCTGCAAAAATTGCACAAATGGAGGCTGGTCCTGCTTCTATTTGGATTTTTCAATATAAGACTACTTATTTGCCTGCCATTTCCAACATCCTATCCTGTCCATGAAATAAGGAGCTTGAAGATTTAGGACATTTAGCCAGATAACAATCATACAAGAAATCCCTTCAGGCAGTAACAACTAAAACATTTCTGTACGACTATGTGTTCCTTGGGACTAGGCTCCTCAACTCTGCATTTTGATTGGTTGTGGTTTTCTGTAGTGGTCTCTGTCTGTGCAAAGAGACGTTTCTTTGATGAGGGGTAAAGACTACACTTATCTGTGTGTATAAATGTGTATAGATTCTTGTCAGGGATTATGCTGATTTAGTAAATTAGTGGTTATCCATTCTCCAGTAACCACGATTTCACTAGCACTGAGTAGTTAGGTAAGTTTCCAGTTCTAGGCATGGTCTCCCTCTTGTTGAGTAGGTTTTAAGTATAATTAAAGAGCTGTTGGTTACTGCTAAGATAAGCGTGCTGCTACTGTACCCTGAGAGTTAACACGCCATGCTGTTTGATGTGGTTCATAGGTGCTGTAGCTGGGTGGGACTGTTTGTTGCCTCCCTTCTTTGTAAGCTTGCACAGTGCCTTATGGTTTTATAATGAAATTATTCCTATAGGGAACTTTGAAAAATGTACTGGAGGACTTAGGGAGGAAAGAAAATAGAGGACATATTTTCAAGAGACTGACATATCAATCAGTACATGAACTCTCTCCATTGAAGTCATCATAAAGAATATAGTTTTAAAAAAAAGAAAGCCAATTGAGTTTTGTTTCTTTAAATACTATTTGGTAGCAAAGAGAGCACTGAGAAGGTTATGAACTAGAGAGCCTACTGTTTGTGGAGGATGCTGTGGTAATAGTGTGGGAGAAAAGGGAGAAGAACGTCCCACTTCATGTTTGCCATGTGTGATATAAACGAATAGACTGGAAAAGCTCCAACACACAGGATGCCTGGAGACTCATAATATGTAGAATTCCTTGTAGTTGCTGTGGTGAGACCAGATCCTCAGATGCACCCACTTTACATGGCAGAGAATGGGCAGCTTCAACATCATTCCAAGTATCTTTTGGGAAGACAGCTAAGGCCTGAAAGTTAAAACGGGTACTTTCTCAGAGACAGAGAACCAATTGATTCTTAAAACCTGTAAGGCAAAATCTTTAATTCTGGTCATGAGTAGAAGCTAATAATGTGTTTTATAAAAAATATAAATCCTTTTGAAAGAAAGAATATGTTAATCTCCAGAAATTTGTGATGCACTAAAATATAGCCCATGCAACATTAATTGTTCTCTTTTCAGATTCAGAATTACCATTATATACACTGATTATGGCCAAGAACTCAGCTTGTAAATGGTGTAGAAAGTATGCTCTTTAATTACACAAACATTAATTGTCAAAGGATGGCAGATATGCTGCAGGGTAGCATTAATAGGAAAATGTATTGTACTGTTTACCCAAAAGCAGCAAGATGAACTCTTCTTAAAAATATCTTTTGTCTTAATTTAAAATTTTGTTTTGGGTGAAGGAAGTGTGTGTTAGATGGTCTTATAATTTAAAAGACACAAAAATATAGAGAAAAAGAAATCATATTCATAATTTATTTTTAATAAGATAGTATTTGGCCGGGTGGTAGTGGCGCACGCCTTCAATCCCAGTACTCAGGAGGCAGAGGCAGGCGGATCTCTGTGAGTTCGAGGCTAGCCTGGTCTACAGAGCGAGTTCCAGGAAAGGCGCAAAGCTACACAGAGAAACCCTGTCTTGAAAAAAAAAACCAAAAACAAAAAACAAAAAAAAACCCCAACAAACAAACAAACAAACAAACAAAACCAAAACAAAACCAAAAAAAAAAGATAGTTGAAAAAAAACCCAAAAACAAAAAACAAAAAAAACCCCAACAAACAAACAAACAAACAAACAAAACCAAAGCAAAACCAAAAAAAAAAAAAGATAGTATTTGATTCACTCACGATTCTACTATAGCTTAGTGAAACCCTGGTGTACTAGATGTTGTTATAAGCACCAGGGTATAGTAGAGAAAAAATGTTTCCCCAAAAGTGTGTTTTGGGGTTTGGCATTGGGGAGAAGACAGAGAAGGCAGCAATCAGAAAGGACATCTGAAAGAGTAGGAAGTACCATGGACAAAGTCCCAACAGTGTAATGGGAGCTGGAGGGCTAGTCAGAAAGACTTCTTTGATAAGGTGGCACCGAATCAGGGACTTCAGGGTGAGACGCCCGGGACATTGGCACAAATCTACTGTGAGTGTTCCTGGAACATTCTAGAAGGAAAGAAAGGGTAATGAAATAAATGAGCTTGGGAAGAAGAGTAGACGAGCAAAGGCTGAAAGGTAAGCCTGAGTCCTTTAGGCCCTTGTCGCTACTTTGACTATTACACTGAGTGAAAGGTACAAGTTATTTATCCCTTGCAAGGGACCTATTTTCAGCGGTCACTCTGCTCATCATGTCAACAATCTAACACGGGAATGATGGTGGTAGACTGATTACATTTCAATGGACTGTGGATGGGAGATGAGAGGGAAAAAGAACTCATTCAGATTGTGCAATAGAACTTGGCTTAAGCAAACACAAACACAGGGTTGCTGTCAACTTGGCTTAGGGAGGTCTTAGAGAGAGCAGGCTTTAAGAGGCAAACAAGGAGTTGGATTTCAGAAATGTTGATTTCGACCTATCAGATGCCCAGGTGGAGATGTCAAATTTTCATTGTCCAGTGGGCATTGGAACATGATATGGACTAGCAACACACATTTGGTAGTTGTTGACAGAGAGATAAGGTCACAAAGGAAGTTGGTTTTCACAGTTCTGAGACCCTTGAGTATTCAGACGTGTTAACTGAAAGTTTGGTGGCCCATTCAACAGTTACTGGCATATTGAGAGGGGAGTGAAGATAGTATGGTCTAGATGAATGGCAGAGTAAAAGGGTAAGGGGAAATCATAGAAATCCTGATCAGCTTTTGGGATTCCCTTGGAATTTGTGGTTGTGAGTATATGTAAGAAAAACCATCATATATACTATATTCTCCCTCCTCCTCTTTTTTCTCCAGTCACACCCAGCTCACGTTTGGTTTAGAGTGGTAGGCAGATCTGAGGCCATCCATAAGAAAGGCAGTGAATACACCTTGCAACATACCTCTGGTGAGAAGGGTGAAGCACAGAGGTGATCAACAAGGCATCGTGCTCTGCTGGAGGAAGGGTTCCTGAGTGAGAGCTGAGAGAACAGGAGGCATCCGTTGGAGAGTTGAGGTGTTTGAGACAGAGATTAGGAGGGAAGTGGGCAACCCAAAAGAGTAGAAGACAAGCTGATTGGAGGCACTGAATCCAGGATGGTGAGGACGGCAGCGGGGTGAGCACCTAGATGATTACTAACAACACAGAATCATGACAGACACTGGAGCGTGCCAGTGAAGGACATAGTAGTTGATATCTTTAGGGAAGAATAGAATATCCTGGGATTCAACGTGTGGCATTTGAGGGGGGAGACAAGAGTAGTGATCCATGAAGCCGTAAGTATAAATCCCCTGTATAGGTTCAGGAAAATCTGTTTAATGTGTGCAGAATGTAGGAAGTGAAACTTCAAATAGTTCATGATTCAGTTTGGGAACACTGAGGGTTGTACTATGAACGAGCAGTATGGTGAAATTATGAAAATCTTTTCTGTAATCCCATGTAGTATTAATAAATAGTCTCTGGGGCACACAGTATGAAGTTATAGCTCCCTGCCTGTTGTAGGCAGGGCAGATTTGAAAAATGATAATGAGTGTGGGTGCCATGTTCTGAGACAGTGATGATATATGTCTGGTAAGGAAGGACAACTGTGAATTAATGATACCTTTGAAAAGCATACCATCTGAGAAACTGCTGGACGATGATAAACATTGCCAACCAGAAGAAAAGAATTCCGTGAGATCTGATACTTGAAGTCAATTTTATGAAGCAAAAGGAGGCAAGAGGCAGCTGGCTTCCAAGGGCAGAACTGAGGTGAATGATTCGGAGAAGAGGATTCCTGCTGAGTGAAGAAGGAGGATGTTCTAGAAAGGAGACAAGGCCGGACAGAGATTGTCTCCCAGTTACCAATATTCAAACAAAAGTGAGGTTGTTGTCTTGATAGAGTCTTTTAGGAAGGAAAGTATATGTGATGCCCAATCTCCATGCCTTCCTGAAAGAGGACCGTCTCCTGTCCTCGACACTGGACATGGTGTTTACTGGGTTTCCACGTATTTCTCAAAAGCAAATTCAAAAGCCAGGAATAGTATCCATCATTAGAAACCATAGTTAACCTCAAAATAATGACCTATCACACATTCTCCACAAAAATGTAGCCTTCTAAAATCCCTCCTGAGTTGTCTGTCTGTTAAGAAATTCCCTAATGTAACACTTTGGAACTTTGTCATTGTGTCTAATCTTGGGTCAGTAGCCTAAATATGAAACTTGTGTTCTGCAAACATTCTCAATTGTTATTTTGAACTCTTCCCTTTTTTTTTCTTTTGCCACCAGATCTAGCTCCATAAGTACTCAAAATAAAATTTCTAAAATATTTTAGGAACTCATTAGCCAGTTCTGTGATGCTAAAAGCCCCATCTGACTGGTTCTTCACTCTCATGCCTCACTATCTGTGTATTTGTGGCATTACTTATTCACATAAGGACATGGTTGTGCACTGCCTTCCGATGTATATTTTCATCTAGAACAGTCTTTCTAACTTCCTGACACAAATTTGCTGATTCGTTTACTGAATGAGATTATTATAAAATCGGATATAGACCGGAGTCTTTATCTTGAGTGTAGGGAGTTTTTGAATATTGTATAAATTTGAACTTCGTTTTGCTCATTCATTAAGGACCACCTCTTAGACGATAGGAAATTGTCTTCGATTATTGCAGATCTAGTTGACAGAAATAAGAAACAAAAACCAAAGTCACCTCGATTTGTGACCTGGACTTCAACTCTGAAAAGTCAGGACTTCTCAAGATGAGGTCTGAAGACTTCTTGCTCACATGTAGCCATCCAAGGACCCTCAGACAGGGGAGCTAGCTCACCGAATGCAAGTTGAAGCTATAAGAAGCACCAACTCTCTTAGTTACTGTTCTAACGCATGTGATGAATCGTCGTGACCAAGGCAACTTACAAAAAGGAGCATCTAACTGGGGACTTGCTTGCGGTTTCAGAGGGTTTAGTCAACGATCACTATAATGGGGAGCGTGGCAGCAGGCAGGCAGGCATGACTGTGGAGTAGTAGCTACAAACTTACATCCTGATCTGCAGGCAGCGGGCAAAGAGAGAGTGAGCCTGGGCGTGGCATGGGTTTTTGAAATCTCAAAGCTCCTTCCCAGTGACATATTTCCTCTAACAAGGCCACACCTCTTCCTCCAGCAATGCCTCCCTCCCTAATCCTTCCTAAACAGTCCCACTAACTGGGGGCCAAGTATTCAAACAGGAACCCTTCTCATTCAAACTACCATACCAGTTTATAGAGCTACTCCATTATTCTTGGTCTTGTGCTAGGAGCTGAGGGAAGAGAGGGGCATGAGTTATGCCTTTACCCCATCATTTCCTCCAGAGTGTATTATGCTCTAGTTGGGAGGAATGACCAACACATACAAGAGGAAAAGCTCAGGGCAGGGCAGAGCTGGTGCTTAGATGAACAGTACAAACTCCATGTCTGTCAAGAATTCCTTGACTCTACAAGTTCAAAAGCACCTGGTCCGTTAAAGCGTGGAGTGTCACAACTGAAGGACAGACGGGACAGGAACAGACAGAGGCAGTCTCAGGGATGTGTAGGGCTTGGCTTGGAAGAGGCAGCCTGTGCAGTAGGGGGTGTGCGGTGAAGCCCTCATTCGCTCAACCTGTGGCCTTGTGGAATCTGTAAGCTAGTCTTAGGTCTCATCAGGATAAAGTCTTGCATAGTTAACTAATGCTCTGGAAAGATGGAGAACACAGACTTTCCTTATCCATCCTGCTTAAAGGAAAGCTAAGAAGCCGTGCATGTTATATATAAAGTAAATATAAAAAGACTGAAATATGGAGAGAAGTCAGACTTTCTAGGAACCTTGTGATGTGAAGTTGGACATAGCAGCACACTCTCTAGGTTTTCTTTCTCTTAACATATCTCAGACTAGATCCCGGGGAAGCTAGCCACAAGAAGATAGCAAAGGCCGTGAAGAAAAACATCCACCCAAAGCCAGCTCTTCCTCTCAGGGAAGAAGTACCCAGCAATACTTGATGTTTTTAGATGACAACCTTTCTGCCTGGAGATCAGCACAAAATAAATGGTGCCCAATTCCAACTGAGAAGCTCAGCCTTTTGCCCCTTAAACTGCTGAGAGGCCCCTAAGGGAACAAGGTCAACCCAATGTCTGGTCAGTGCTCTATAGGGAGCCAAGTGGAGACTGAGGGGTTTCATCACTGCTCAGGAGCAAGGACACTAAGCAGAGAAGCTCACCCCATCTCTGTCCTTCAGTCGGAAGGCGGCACGCTTCTTCATCCAGACATCAGAGCATTTCAGTCAGACCTGGAGTCTCTTTCGCCCAGGTTACAATTGGAAAACAATTGTCATGGAGCTAGAGGGACAGCTCAGTGGTTAGCCACTGGCTGCTCTTCCAGAGGACCCAGGTTTGGCTCCCAGTACTCACATGACAGCTCACCACTCCCTGTAGCTCCAGTTCCAGGGGATCTGATGTCCTCTTCTGGCGTTCTTAAACACCAGACACACACACACACACACACACACACACACACACACACATATAAAACCATATCTCTGAAAAAACAACCCAATTGTTATTTCAAGAACATGCCTACATGACAAATGGCATCCCAATATTAAAATTAGAAATTACCTGGCAGTGGTTTTAAAGAAACTGCCACAAAATTAATTTAATAAGTAATCACAAACACACTTAGAGCGACAGAATAGAAACAGAAAAACTCAAGTAAAAGCCATAAAACCCAGACATGAAGGCACAAGGCTGTCCTTGTAGCCCTGGGCATGTTGAGAGCGCGGGATTATGAGCCGGAGGCCAGCCTGGTACACACAAGATAACCCTGCTTCAATCCAGTCCAATCCAGTGAAACGAAACACACCACCACCACCAAACCTGTGAGGAAGAACTCAGTTGGAAAAGCTTCATTTGACAAGCGCAGGATCTGAACGACCTGACCACCGTGTCTCAGTGGGCGGGCTCTTGGAGAGAGCGGAGAGACTGGAGTAAAGATCAGTGGACTTGATGAATGGCCCAGCGTGGGCCAGAGAGAGAAAACGGGCTGGAAACGAAAGTGGTTAAGTCACAGAAGCCTTTGCTCTGCCGCACTGGAAGACTTCCTGTTTGTTTGTCTGTTGATGCAGTTCTTGGTTCAGTCATGGTCTTCAGCAGGAAGTAACCAGACATACCTTAAGGCCTTGAGATGTTTCTCACATGCACAACACTCCCAGTTCTGACTCTATCCTCATGTGGACACTAAATATGAGCACATGTAAACCAGATTCTTAATGCAGAATTTACACTTCCTACAGAATTTACAGTGCTCTGCCAGACTCGCTGCCTTTAATCCTCATCACCCAAATACAGAAGGTGTGGTATTTGCTATATCCAAGGAAACAGACGTTAGAGAGGGATTGTGTGACGTGTCTGAAGCCACACAGCTGGTAAGTGGCCTAGGTCTTCCTCTCAACGACCTCGCACCTCCCCCTGCACCTCTACTGGGCTTTTCTTGTGTAACATTCATTTTATAATCTGGACGGTAAATGTTGCACATTCAGTAGAGTGTTAATCAGTATGAAATCTAAATTAGAGCGATCGTGAAATGTTTAGGGGGAGGGTGGTGGCTAAAACTCAGGTAGACAGAGCTTAGCAGTTCTTACCTATGAGCTTCAGCCAAAGGCAATGGTTCGTTGCATTTTAAAAGGAGTTTAATAAAGATAATAGCAAAATCCTGCTGTAGAATGCTTAGCTTGAGCATAGTCAGAGGACTGTGGGTACGGAACTGTGTCACTTATACAGGAAAAAAAAAAGAGCCATGATTCTTATTAGTGGCTGATTCTAAGTTAGTGGGACAGTACAGCCATCCTACAAAGGATGAACTTTTAGATTCAGCACACCCCAAACATAGGAGATGTGCAGGGCCCAGCAGAACCCTGGGTGCATTGTCAGGGCGGGGACAGGAGGAGGAATCTGAGTGCAGAGCGAAGAGGTGAAGACATACAGCCTGAATACAAGAAGATAGAATAAACCATGACAGCTGTCAAAAACACACACTAAGTACGGCAGATGGCGTAGGGACTGGGCAGGAAATGTTTGGGTGACTCTGGAGGATGGCCCTGTGACCACTCAGAGGCTCCTGGTAAAGGACAGGAGCTCAATGTCATCAGAACTATAAAATGTGAGAGAAGTCTACATTACCCTGCATGGGGAGAGGATGCCTGTCCCCAGAAGTATGTAATCAGGTGGTGTTGGTTATTTCTATGACTAAGGGGTTAGAAGAGAGGCGATACATTAGATCAGTAGATTTAAAAGTCTTTTTAGTATTATAGATGCTTGTTGAGAAATACACTAACACCATCTTGCACACAAATTTCTGCCCCTCACTCCCGAGCCTTCTATGGTTATAAGTGACTTTCTAACTCTTTAGAATCCAATGGCCCCAGATGCTTTTAAATAGATCACTGTGTACTTAGCAGCCGTAGTTTAACAGTTCAATAAAATTTTACTGTACCATGTATCTGTTTGTCCAACAAATATTTGGTTAAGCACTTACAACACACACACAGGGTATGATGTTGAATAGATGATGTAAAAATAAGTTCAGCAAAGCAAGAATGAAGGGGAGCTGTGAGAAGTGAGTGGGGTGAGGTCTCAGCTGCATAAGTGGTGTTGTATTACTTTGAAAACTATATTTTACCTGTAACATGAGATGCCTCCTGTGCCCATTCTGCCTGAGAATAAGTTAACTAACTTTGCCTCCAACCAGACAGTAGCTTCTAAGTACCATCTTTACAGAAATTTTAGAGTTGCCACTCCTTACCACACCATTAATTTGCTTAACAAAGCTTTTTATTCTATATAATTGAAGAGTAAATTGGAACTCAGCGTGTTTGAATTACCAAGATAGAACTTACATGAGTTTATTTATTTTTTTAATTGAATTCATGGTGCTAGAGAAGCATTTCTATTTCATTTTACCAGAAGTGGGAGAAAGAGCAAACTATGTATTGTAGTATGTTTGGATGTTTCCATTTTGCTTTGTCTGCCATGTTCTGATGTATCTAGGAAGTGCTCACCCGAGGAGCGTCATGATGTTTGGGCTCTCAATTCACCAGCCTTGTGAGCCAAATAAACTCTTTCTTCTTTCTATCATACCCAGCCCCAACCATCTTATTAGAATAATACAAAAATGGATGAAGATATATTTCCTAGAAATTGTACAATCTTTAAAAGCCAAGCATGTCTTGGTGGTAATTGGATGTTTGCACATTCAGAGTCTCAAAAATAAGAGTTGATGTGTGTATTTCTGTAAATAAGAGGAAGGAATTAAAATGTGTTTTAAGAGGACAGATACTATACTTTAAACATATATAAGCCCCAGAAGTAATCCTTCTTGAAAGTGTTATGCATTAGGAGTACAACCACGCGGCCATTTGTGTTATTCCCTTATTTTTTAAGGACAGTGATTAACTCTGCTCAGGTTTTATTAAATCACAACAATAATGCCCAGGAATGTTGATTCCTGTCTTAGGATTTTTATTGCTGTGAAGAGACACCATGGCCACAGCAATTCTTGTAAAGGTAAATATTTAATTAGGGCTTGCTTATGGGTCCAGAGGCTTAGTCCATTATCATCATGGTGGGAAGCATGGTGGCATGCAGGCAGACATGGTGCAGGAGAAGTAGCTGTGAGTTCTACATCTGGATCAGTGGACAGCAGGAAGACAGAGTGGTAATGGGCCTGGCTTGAGCATTTGAAACCTCAAAGTCCACCCCCAGTGACACACTTTCTCCAACAAGGTCACACTTCCTAATAGTGCCACTCCCTCTGAGGCCCTGGGTGACGTTTTCATCTAAACCATTCCTGAAAGGAATTTTTATCGAATTTTGTTAAAAATGAAAAATCCCCACCATTTTGCCTGAGAGGGGAACCAAACTCAGCCCCTAAATGCCTGTGGACCGAGCAAGGTCAAAGCCACATCCCCAACTCCCAAGTCTCAGGAGCTCTCCTTTGCACCCCACTACCCCTCTGCCTTTGAAACACAACCCAAGAACCAACAAAGCTGTTATCCCAGGTCAGCAGAGACAGGCTACAGGGTTCAGCTTCATTTTACAAAGAGAGAATGAAGCCTTAGGAGTAGTCTCAGAGGGAGAGGCGCTAGGAAAGCCAGGGAAGGCATGGGAAACTGGGGCAGACACGGGGCAGCTGAAGCAGGAGGAGTGTGCGTTGGTTTAATCCTCAAATGGACATAGATAGAAAGGGAGAGGAGGTGGATGGAGACAGCAAAAAAGAGACAGAGTTCCAGAGGAGAGGAGTGCACAGTATGGGGGGAGGAGATTGTCGAGGAAGCCTGGTGTTTAAAGGGGGGAGTGGGCTTATAAAGGGAAGGGAAATGTAGGCAGAATGTTCTAGAATCCAAATGAAGAGGGAGCTTTTCCCTTTAATTCTTTCAGAAATTAGACTTCACACATTTATAGCCGCTTGGGTCCTTAAGCTATCCAAGACTTTTCTAAACGGGGGTCACCCTCGCAGCCTCAAGGATACCTGGGAAGAAGATGCTGGAGTTCCACAGAGGGCTGCCCCGAGCTTCCTCAGCCCCAGGCTCAATGAAATCGAGCAGGGAGCTGAGTCAGTTCTGTGGGCTGAAGTGTTCTTTCCTCACCCTGGGGATTTTCCAAAGAATTCACATTAACTTTATCTAAATGAAGAAGAATTTAGCTCAGGGTTTTCCCTCAGATATGTGGGACTATTTATACACTTCCCCCTTCTGCAGAGCCAGCCCCAAGATTCGCAATGCAGAGTGAGTTTGGGTAGAAAGAGCAAGGACTTAATTGGATTTTCTGTATATATATATATCCTCTTTACTTTGGGAAAACAAAGAGTGGCCAGGGGAAAGAGAGGAAAAAGAAGGAAGTGAAAGGAAAGGAGTGAGAATTTATTTGGTACTTGCTGCTAGGCAGGGGGGCAGTGAGGAATGCTTTATAAACCTTCATACATTCAGCCCTTTGCGTCGATGGTCAACAGAGATTCTCAGAGACTTGGAGCACCATCTGGTTAATCTGACTAAGAGTTACGAGTGGTTTGTACAATTCCCCTTCCTTCCAGTTAGGATCACAGACTACAGACAAAAGAGGAATCTTCTAATGAGATCTCACTCGGTCAACTGGAATGTCCCTTACACCAGACAGTCGTGTTCCATTTTAGCTGGTGACGACCGTGCATTTTCAGGAATGTTTGTTTAAGCCATGCTGTCCCTGGGTTAACCTATGGGCAGGTGTGGTTTGGGGCCTTAAGCATCCTTTCTTCAGTGATGATTCGGGTTCATATGCTTGCTCATGTTGCAGCAAATGAACTAAGGCTTCTTTCTTTCTCCTCGACTTGGCGGGCATTATATCTTGAAGCAGAAGTTCTGTCTCCAGAAGTTCCAGTTGTCTTTAGCCGAGGTCAAATGTGTGTGCATGCCCCCTGTGGGTGAGACATTCATAATCCGATGGATGACTTCTTTTGTCTTTTTCTTTGGCTACATAAAATGGTTCTAATACCATATTTGGATCCTAGTGCATCTTAAAAAGCTTTCAGTGTCTGTAGAGTCCATGACTGCTCACAGAGCTTGGAAGTTGAATTTCCTTCCTGTACATGAAATTCATGTGACCAGTCTTAAATCAAGTACAGTATAAATTCGCACTCCCATTTATACGTATAATAATAACCAGCAAGGTATTTCCATGTATCATTCTGCTTTGCATATCTTTAAAAACAACAGAATGCCAAGCAATACAATCTTGACACATATGAAAGCCACTTGATAATAAATGAGCTTTTGTTAATGTTTTTTAAACTAATTGGATGGATATCCTTGATAGTGGCATTTTTTTTTCTGAGATTTCCTTGACGGAGTTGCTTTTAATAGCCTCTCCTCCACAGCCCTTGCCATTCAGCTGGCAGCTCTGCCCTCAGAATAGAGGTGCTGTACTGGGGTGGGGCCCACACGAGACAGGCTGTCCTCTTACATAAATTCTAAAAAACGATAATGGGAATTAACTCCTTAAGAAAGAAAGACAAAAATAGAGCTTTCTCCGTCACTCCATAGGTCAATAAAGCTTTCCCCATTGCCGAGAGAATACAGGGTTGCCGAGCAGGAATGTTTCAAAGGAGGCTTATTTTTAAAGTGGGCAGTTGAACTTTTTACCTCAAATTGGTTTTGTCTTGAGACTGCAGTTTCATGTAGCCTAGGTTGGCCTTGAACTTGTTATGTGGCAGAGGGTGACTTTGAACTCCTTGTCCTCAAGCTTTTACCTCCCATCTCATGTGCTAAAATCATAGATATGAGCTACCAAGCCCAGCTCAAGTATTCTTTGCATTCCTGTTGGATCTCACGGTTTTAAATTATGGAATTTCTGCTCAATCTGTCCTGGTGAGTGACTTTGAAATCCTTTTCAGTGCAGGTCAAGTGACTCTTTTTGAAAACACTTGGGAACAGAGGTGTTCTGCACTTGAGATTTCGGGGGTGTTTTTTAAGACTTGGAACTTTTGCATATGTGTAGGATATTTGTGGAATGGCACCCCAGTATAAGCACAAAATTCACTTACATTTCACAGACATCCTAGGCATAAAGCCTGGATGTGCAGTACTGTAAAAATTTTGTGTGTGAAACGAAGCCTCATGGAGTGGGGATTTTCCACTTGGGGGTATGTCCTGTTGATAGTCAATGTTTCAGACTTGGGATTTTTCCAAAGGTGAGCCTTCACCAAGGCTTTGCATCTCCTGCTGTAAAACCATAGGACTCACAGAACCAAAATGGTAACAGTCTAAATTAACAAGCAATTCCAACACTTGGAAGCAATTTTTTTTTCTGTTTGTTATATTCACGGGCATGCTACTATAAAATATGTCTGATTAATAACATGGACATGTAATCAACAATGATACATTTCAAGTTAATATTTATAAACCAAACAGTTCATAACGTCGGCTAATAGGAGGTAGTAAAGACAGGGACAAATTGTTATTAACATGAAGAACTCTAATAGGTATTTATACAGGATGTTCCGCTATACATCTAACAGAAGGGGAAGTGAGAGCAGCTTCGACAGGAAGTGGTTATTGAGCTGAGTCTGGGGGATGAGAATTAGCACGGCAAGGCCTGGAGCCGACTTGAGAGAACTGCTCTTCCGAGCACCACGTTTCCCCTGCCTCAGTATCTCTTCCTGGTGCGTTCGCTGGCTGGTTTTGCTTTAGTTAGACTCTCACGCTCCCTAGGTTTCTAGAATGGTGAGGAAGGAATTCAGAGCTCTTTGTTCCGTTTGTCTAGAGGCCTCTAAACTATTCCTGGGTTGAAAACAAGATCAGTTTCCTCCAAGTGGCTGCTTCTCTGAGCGTGCATATGGCTTTCAGAGCTGGGCAGATTGTACACCTCAAACAGGTTTGCTGACAACATCTGGCTGGGAGCCAAGGGCATGCAGAACCAGACTAGACAAAGGCAATTTTCTCCAGCAGTGAGCTGTTCAAAACTCTATTTTTAAGACAAGGAGATGAATTAAGGAGTGAAATCATGTGCAGTTTTCAAATGCAAGACGTTAATAAACTCCCTGCTTCATGGGCCCAGGTTACATCCCCAAAGCTCTTGAAATGCCTATCTCTTCTTGGTCCATTATGCTAATTTAGTGTCAAACTACTAAGAAACCCTGGACTGAAGAGTGTCTGAGTGCTCTGGGCTGAGTTCTCAGGAACAAAGTGACTGATGAATGTGCATGTGTGGAGCACATAGGTGTGTATGTACATACACCTCTCCATACATAACTCTGATCTGTGGGTATAACCACATAGACAGGAATTCTGGGATGGGAAGAACGCTTAGAAAAGAGTCCTGGGGCCCATTAGGGAAATCTACTGTGAGAGAGAAAATGAAGATAAGCTGTTCTTGGTCTGGATCTTTTCTAAAAAACCAACCAAACAAAAACCAAAAAAAAAAAAAAAAAAAAAAAATCCAACCAATCAAACAAGCAACCAGACAAAGAACCCCAAAAGCAAAAGCAGCGATGAGGTAGTCGTGAGGAGGCAGCAAGGAAGATGCTCTCACTGTGAGGAATGTTCTCTTCTGACCCCACCCTCACTTTGCAACGTCACTGACCTCATATATCCTAACCTCGTTTGTATCCCACAATGCTCCATTCTCACATGGTTGCTTATAGACCTCAGGGGTGCTAACTACAGAAAATTCTGTTTTTCTACAATTATTCCAAGCTCATGTCTTAAAATATGGAACCTTGGTCAATTATGTTTTCATAGTTCCAGTCACCACTAGTCCCCGCTACGCTAGTGCGGGTATGTGTGACGTTGGAATTGGAGAGGTTTCCCTCTGTCATCTAGCACATCCTCTGTGGGACTGTCTGTAGCAGTGGCCTGAAATAGCTTCCCCCTCCCCTGTGCCTTGAATCCTCTCCCTCTCCTGCACTGTTAAAGTGTGGTAGTAGTGAGGGCTTATTTTTGTAAGAGGATCTCATGCAGTCCGGTATGTCCTCACATACTGGAGGATGACTTTGAACTTCCGATGTTCCTCCTCAGTGTTGGGATTACATTGTGCCACCAGCCACTAGTTTTAGGAATCTGGGCTTCATGCTTGCCTGACAGTCCCTCTGACATCTGAACTATGTCCTCAGCCCCCAGTGGTGGGACCTTACAGGAAGACATGAGAAGAGCTATAAACCTGGAGTGATCAGATGTTGAGAAGGAAGTCTCTGTGTGTCCACATCCTCCTAGAGAAGGGGATGGGAAGGGGATGATGGACAACCCATCCTGAGAACCCTAGAGTTTTTCTTTGTTTACAGTAAAGAGTCACTTAAGATGTTCTCCACTCAGGAGCCCTCTTGGAAACCTGTTAGGGAAGCTCTCTGAAGTGTGCAGGCTGGATAGAGAGAGCGTGGTGCTGTCTGGGGGCTAGTTAAGTACCTTCCCTGGCTATCCCAATGAGAGAGTGAGACAAAGCAAGAGGGGTTGAGACGGTTATGAAATACAGAGCTAGAACACGGAGAAGAATTATTTAAGTTTCTGGCTCAGCCTTGTGGGCGGATGCTGCTGCTGTTAAGTGAGATTCGGATACAGGAAGAGAAAATCAATGGAAAAACACTCTCAAAGATGATGGCACGCCTCTGCAAATGCAGTCTATCAATATTGAATCCAAGTCTCACTGCACCTTAAGGTAATGGCCATCAGTAGTGTTGGCTTATATAGATGTAGAGAAACTATTAGAAGTGCAAAGCTATGCTTTATATAATGTCCTTGTACTAAAGATGCTGACTGTGAATCCCTTCAACTTTAAATTTTTAAATGATGCAGAGAATGTATAATGTCAAATTCACTTGCAGGATGGTGGATGATATAACTTTAATCTTAGATTTTATTTTTACTTTATTATTGCTTTCTGATGTAGCCCTAATGAATTCTGCCAATTTATTTTAAGTAGGTTCTATCCTTAGAATCCATTAAAGACCCGAAATATTGAGTGAAAATTTTTTCTTTAGTAGAGAGGAAGATAAGACTTGCCAGGCCCAGGGGGATGTATCAGAAAGAGTCCTGACTGTGTATTTACACATTTGATAGCTTATTGAATAAAACAGCAGGGGGACTAATTATCTTTCCCAGCCAGTTATTGTCTTAAAATACATTTTATAATGATGGTAAAATACACTTAATATTTCCCATCTCAACTTTGAGTAGGTAGTTCAGGGTATCACGTCCATGTGGAGTGTTGTGCAAACATCATCCTCATCTGGCCTTAGAAACCCACCCTGCATCATTCAACATCCACTCCCTATTTCCTCCCCCCCAACCCCAACAAGCTAGCCACCATTCTACTCCTTGTCTCTCTGAACTTGACTACTCTGCAAGAGCTCATTATTTTTCAAGCAAAAAAAGAGAGAGCATTATAGAAATCAGTAAGGATGCCCTTATAGCTCTCCATGTTGATGTGGAGCCTATCACAATGTCAGGGTAACTGTCCGAAGGTTTTAACCCTTTGGATATGACGAGAGGACAGCACACTGGTGCCTTTGGGCTAGCCGCTCTGATGCTGCCCTTCAGTTCAGAGCTAGGGATGCACCCCATTTCCAGATAGGTGACAATGAGCAAGGGTAGGGTTTGGCAGCCTGGTACCTGGAGTAGCTCTGTCCAAATAGGAATTCTAGCCCTGCCTCCTTCCTAGTTGGGTAAACTTGGACAGGCAGTGGAGACGGATTTTCCACATCTGTAAATCAGTAGAAACCACCTGACGGTAGAGCTACCAAGCTTTCCCGGGTCCCTAAACAGAAAAGCACTCGGACTGGAGGATGCTCTGTTGTTTGTGTTGGATGGCATTAACTACTGTCATTTCTCAGTGTGCTGTGTCTCCCAAAACCTCATTCTGCCAGTTCCAAGTGACCGGGTGCATCCTCGGATCTTGATTATGGAGTACTTTAAGACTTTTCCACAGTGCTTTTGAAAATCAATGGAACCAGCATGCAAGATGTGCTCATGGTTCTACCCTGGGCCTGATGTGCTTCCTTTGTTTGATAGTGAAAGTATGAAATGTGACGATTTTTGTGGCTTCAGGGTGGTGACTCACAACCTTGAACACTCTGTGCACCTTGTAAAGGAGTGTGAGTCAAACGTCTATACTCATTGCCCAGTTTCTCCCTTAGAACCACAGAATTTGGGAATGCGATAGACTGGGACTCCTTAAGTGGATCCCCGATTTCCATCAGGCACCCCTTATCCTCTTAGAAATTGGCAGCTCTTCTTAAGAGGTCCACCCATCACACTCTGCTGCAATCTCTTCTTGTTACATGTTCACAGACTAAGTTTGGAGCGTTTTTTCTCTCTCTGAGGACAGAATTTTTATCTTCATTACTTCTGGTCTTTTCTGATTGACATAGTAATGGAAGGATGAATAATATAAGCAACTCTAGGGGGTTGGAGATTTAGCTCAGTGGTAGAGTGCTTGCCTAGCAAGCGCAAGGCCCTGGGTTCGATCCTCAGCTCATATATATATATATGTAACTCTAGATTTCAGAAACCTGAGTTACCAGCTCACGTCTGAAGACCGATCCTATTTTTTTTCCTTTTTTAATGTTTAGGGACTTCACTCTTGGTACCACCAGTGCCAGAACAATGCCTGGCATAAAAGGGTGTTCAAAATTCACTCCTGGGTGAGTGGATGGATGAGTAAATGCCGAGTTTTCTGTGATGGAATACTGCGGGGACATCAGGAAAACATTTCACACAGAAAAGCTTGGGGGCGGGGGTTGTGCAAGCCTGCCTTTGTGTCTGATTCTCAGAATCCACGTGAAAAGCAGGCTGAGGTGGCTCCTGCTTGTGCTCCCAGCATCCCTACAGAGAGATGGGGGTTGGAGACAAGAGCATCACCTAGAAGCTGCTGGGCCAGCTAGCTAGAGCGCAGAGCATAAACAAGAGAGATCTTGCCTCAACAAGGTGGAAGGTGAGAATGGACCCCCAAAGTTGTCCTCTGACCTCTAGATTTGGGTTATGATGTGTATGTACCCACATGCACATGTGTGAGAGCATGTGTGCTTGTTGTGTACATGTGTACATACACACACACACACACACACACACACACACACACACACACACACACTAAAGTTTTCAAATCTTAAATATGTGCTTATTCCCTGTGTCTCATCCTCTTTGGGTTTGTCCTTTTCCATTTCAAAAATGCTCTTGCTCAATTACCGTGTTTAGCTCTTTCTTTGTGAATCCTAAGGCAACTGTGACAATCTTGTTCTGTCACTTTGCATCCCGAAGTTTGTTTATAAGACTGTATAACTGCCTGCACCAACACCCACCAGCGTCCCTTCTTCTGCCCAGGACTGGCTCTCCTGCTCAGCCAGCCTGTGTTCTTGTGGAGGGCCAGCACGGCCCCAAGAGGGTACTGAGAGTCTCAAAGCAGCCTTCTTCTCAGAGCAAATTAAGGACAAACAAATCATTTTGGGATTTTGACCTAAATCTTAACCCATTTATTTTCTTAAAATAAGTGTCTTTTTTTCAAAACTCAACGCTTTTCTACGTGTTTATACAAAAGCATGGTGGTGTAATCATTGCCTTCTAAAGTGAAGCATTGGAGGAACCCTGGTAATAAAGTTCCAGCTCTCTGGGATCTGTGGTCACCTATGCATCTAGTCATGTGTGCCACACAGACTCAGTTTTTTTCTCCAGGGTCTCACTTCTGGGAAACTGGGCTTGCACTTTCTCCTCTGCTCCCTTCACACTCAGATGACTTTCCCAGTCACACACAACTCCCCTGGATGTCATGTTGGCAATAGGCATTTAATGCATGTAGCTGTGGCAGCTTTAATCTCCCAAAATTCACCTACCTGTTGGCAAATTCTGTGACTCCACTTACAGATACACAGCTTAATCCTTCTTTATTCTTATTTTTACAATTATAATTTAATATCAACACTTGCCCCTTCCTTTTCCTCCCTCCAAACCCTCCCATACACCCCTCCCACTCTCCTTCAAATTCCCAGCCTCTTTCTTCACTAATTGTTATCGAATGTATGTATGTATTTGTATACACACAGATATTCCTAAATATGACCTGCTTGGTCCATATGATGCTACCTGTATGTGTTTTCAGAGCTGATAGTTGGGCACTGGACAACCAATTGGTATGCACTTCCCTGGAGAGGACCACCTCTCGGGCTTCCAGCTTTCCCCAGTTGCCTGTAGGTTCTTGTGCAGGGCTGAGGCCTTCTGGGATTCCTCTACGTTTGTTGTGATCATTCTTGTTCAGGTCATGTTGGGGAGTCACGTTGGTGAGACTTGATGGGTACCGCTTCTGATATTATTAGGAGACACAACCTCCCAACAAACTCCCTGATCCTCTGGCTCTTACAATCTTTCTGCCTTCTCCTCCACAATTCCTTGAGCTTCTGGTAAGGGAGAGTTTTGTAGTTTCATCCATTAGGACTGGCTCACAGCTCTGCATATTTATTGGTTGTGGTTTTTCTGTAGTGGTCTCTGCTGCAAAGTGAAGTTTCCTTGATGAGGGGCGAAGACTACACTTCTCTGTGGGTATAAGGACAAATGTTTCTAGATTACTGTCAGGGATTATTTGGGTTTAGTAAATTAGTGGTTGTCTGTTTTCCTCCGATAACCGTGGTTTCACCAGCACTGACTAGTTAGGAAGGTTTCCAGGACCAGGCATGGGCTCCCTCCTGTTGGGTGGGTTTAGAGTCCAATCAGAGTGATGTTGGTTACTGCCAAGATATGTGTGTTACTGCTCTACCTTGGGGTTGTCATACCGTGCTGGTCATCGATGTGATTCCTAGCATCCTAGCTGGGTAGGACTGTTGATGGTTTCCCGTTGATGGTTTCCCTTCTTTGGAAACTTGCTTGGGTCTCTGAGCCCCGTTTCTCAAGTATGTGATGTCTTCAGCAATAGAGACTTACCTGTCACCTTATGTATACCTCTGTGGGGTAGTCACAGGCAACAGGAATAGGCTGTGTGCTTTGGAGTCTCTTAGACATCCCTGACCATCGACTCAAAAGACAGCTTCTCGTGTCTGGTGTTGGGGTTTTTGTTAGTTGGTCTCTGGCTCTTGGAGAAAACTTTATATTTTGGTTTTTCCTTTTTCCTTTTTGACATGTGTATACACTGTTGTGATCATTCACTTCTATTAACTTTTCTTTTCCCCTCCCCATTCCTGCTGATACCCCTTTCTCAACTACCCCTCCTCTTTTCATGCCTCTTTGTGTGCAGGCCTTGTGCAGCTGCTGGGCATCATGACTGTAGCGGCCTCTGCATACCTAGAAATCACCTCCCACAGCCTCTTCCCCATCCTCCAGCTCCTAAGGTCTCTCTGCTGGCTGTTCTGCAGTGTGCTCTGGGCCTTGGAGGGGACGATATAGATGTCTCATTCATGGCTACTCAACAGTCAGTTATTATGGGTTGCTAATAAGTGTCCCCCAGTGCAAAAAGGAGCTTTTCTGGTCAAGCTAAGGGTGCTAGTCTATGGGTCTAAACATACTTGGGAGGCAGTTTGACTACCTGTCTGCTTAACCAAACACCAGTAGAAGGTTACAAAATTAAGAAAGTTAACAATTATGATCACACAATGCTTAACAAATGTTTTTAAAATATTGCTACATTTGATCTAAAATAACCACATGTGGGTAGGTACTTGTGTTCCCAATTGACAAATGAGGAGGCCAAGGCACTTAGAAGGTAAGGTTGTGCCTGAGGGCACACAGCTGGAAGAAAGTGGGGTTGACCCGGCCACCCTGAGAGTCTGTGCTCTTCACAGCTGTGCAAGTGGGAAGGATACAGCAGCCTTTGGTTTTCTGTTTTCTGCCCTTCTGGGCTGGATTAGATGGAGTCGTACAACTTCCTGAGGGTTATTGGGATTCTCGGTTCTACTGACAGGAGAGGGGAGGCAGTGGTTAAGTCAGCTCACCCGCATCCAGGGTTGCCATCAGCAGATGCCAGCGGAGCTCCTGTCTGCTCCAGTGGGTGGAGGAAACCCATCCTGGAGCAGAACAGAACCACAGGAGGCACAACAAGAAATAAGTGGAGGGCAGACACTGGGGTGCAAAGACTGAGCACAGAAGAGTTCAGAATGTTTTGGGAAGCCTATTATTAGACATTTGGAACTAGAAAGAAAACTGTCAAAATTAGACAAAAATTTATTGTCGTGTATCAAGAATGTCAATAACTTTGAAACAAAGAGGAAAGGTAAGTTTACAAGGCAGAAAAGAGACCATACAAATGTCTTTAATTCTACACGTTTATTGCCAAAACCAGATTCTTAATTACTCATTATATGAATGATAATTACACAAAGGGTTTCATTGCCAAGAATGAATTAAATATGAGGGAAGAAAGAGAGAGAGCCATGTTTCCCATTGCATCACTTGATTTTGCTTATGTTTTAATCTTAATTTTTAGAAGGATTTTCTATTTCTGAGTTGGAACTGGGGAGACTTTGAATCTCTTTTGGGTTACTTCTACTGAGCTTCAAAAATGATGTATAGATTGGTACTTTGCGAAACCACAATACATTTTGCTAATGGTTTGAACTTTTGATATTTTGTGTTTGTATAGCCAACACTGAGCAAGTGGTTTAGTGGATGCCAAAGGATAGCAGCCAGTTGACCTCAGCTGCTCGCGAGAGTGAGATTTGAGGCAGGGGAGGATTAACAATCTTTGCTTTACTCTCCAATGTTTGTCAGGTGATCTAATGGGCTTTACTTTGAAATATCTGATTAAAATAATAAAGAAAACACAATCATAGTTGATACTGAAGGTAGGCTAGCATGTAGCTTGGACAGGCGTAGAACAGGTTTGCATACCCACAAGGTATTGTTGAGGTCATAGAAGCATGAAGGTTGGTTTCCAGAGTAAACATATTTGCATATATTTGTTAGACAACAAAAAAGGAAGGCTGGGGAGATGGTTCACTCAGTAAATGCCTGTCACACAACCAGGAGGACCTGAGTTCAGATGTTTAGTACCCACGGGAAAAGCCTGGTCTGGCAGCACTTGGGTAACCCCAGCACTGGGGATGTTCAGACAAGGGAATCACTGGAATGGACTGGCTGGCCACTGAACCAATGCACTCCAGGTTCAGGGGCTGTCTCAAGAAATAGGTGGAGAATGATTAAGAAAGTCTTCAAAGTGGACCTCTGAGACATACACACACACACACACACACACACACACACACGCACGCACGCACGCACGCACGCACGCACGCACGCACTAAAACATGAAAATGTAGGAGAAAGCAAACCATCAAAAAAAGATTGTATGTTCAAACGAATTCACTTGATAATCCAGTTCTATTGATCAGTCTCAGTCTTTCTGTTTGATTCATAATGAAGAATTTCAACTTGGGAGATCTGGAAGATCTTGCTGGTAAAAATACGCAGAAAAAAGAATGTTTCCTTTGGTTCAGTACTCCTTCCTAAAATACATCTCTTAAGAAACAAACCAGCGCTGTTCTTGTCTAGGCCCTGCCACCTCGACCTGCCTGATCTTGTCTAAACCGGTTATAAAGAAGTCTAACTTTTTGTGATATTTGTTGAGTTTGCATCTCCTTGTGGATTCCTACTTCCTGTTGTTCATTTGGATTTCTGCTGGATTATATTTCTCAGTGAAAATTCTTTATATACATTTATCTTTTTAATTTTTATTCCCTTATATTCTAAAGGCATTAATTTTCCCCATTACCTACATGTATCAATATTTTTCAATTTGCTCTTTGATGTTTGTAATTGTGTGGACGTATGGTGTGTGCTCAGATCTCTTAACAATTCTTTCCTGTTTCATCCTTTGTTTCAAAAGTGTTCCCTCACTTTGAGGTTAGAACAGCTCATGTCTTTCTATAATTTCTCTTGACATTCTCTTTTCTTTTCTCACATCTGATCATTTGCTGGTTGTACTTGTTTTGATTAATGGTTGGAGAAGGCCACGTTTGTTGCCAAGCTGATGAATGACCTTGGCATCATTTTCTAGAAGTTTACCGTCTCATTTGAGTTTGCTTTCTGTTGTTGCATCCGTCTATTTGTTACTTTTGTTCACTCTGTTCTAATTATTGTCACTTGATGACACGATTTATCACCAAGTAGTACCATTTCTCCTTTATTTAACGTAACTTGGCCATCCTTACCCGCTCATCCTTTTTAACTTTACATTTTAATATGTTTACTTGTGTGCATGCATGGTTGGGTGTATGTGTGCCACAGAATACATGTTGGGGTCAGAAGGCAACTTGCAGGAGTTGGTTCTCGCATGTGGATCCTGTGGATCAAATTTAGGTAGTTCAGCTTGGTCTACATCATGAGTGCCAGGGTGGTCAGGGCTACATAGTAAGACTCTATCTCAAAACAAAACAAAATAATAATTTAAAGAAACAATCAACCCTTTCTCCTCTCTAAACCCTATCAATAAAAACAAAATAAAACCAATTAACTGACCAAACAACAAATAAGGTAGAGAGGGATTTAGGAAGATAACCCAATGTAGACCTCTGGTCTCCACATACAAGCATATATATGTATACACCACCACCCCAACATTAAAACAAATGACAAAAACCCCTACAGCAATGGTTCTCAACCTGTGGGTCTTGACCCCTTTGCGGGCTGAACGACCCTTTCACAAGAGTTGTCTAAGACCATCCGTTGAAAAACATGGATATTTAGATTACAATTCATTACAGCAGAAAAATTACAGTCATGAAGTAGCAATGAAAATGATTTTACGGTTGGAGTCACCACAACATGAGAGATGCTATTAAAGGGTTGCAGCATTAGGAAGGTTGAGAACCACTGTCATGGAGGATGGAGAACACACTAGCTCTGTCCCAGGCACCAGAGGGAGCCTGGTAGACCAGATCCCAGACGGGTGTGTTCCTGTACTCTGCTCTGCTCAGGCAGTATAGTTTCTGGGATGTCTGGAAGTTCTGACTCTGATGGTACCAGCTTCCATCTTGCTGTAGTGTTTTCATGTATCTCTTTAGCACACTTTTGGTGGTGGGTTGGCTTGGGAAATCCAGCTCCTTAGCCCCCAGTCTGGAAGGCCTGGGAGGAAGTGTGAGCCTGAGTCTGAACTTGGTCACTTCCATATAACAGGTGCTCTCTATGAGACTCCTTTCTCCTCTTGCCTTATGGGCCCTACAATAAAGTCAGACCCGTTTGGGGCACTATCGCTTCTAATTGTTTTGTTCTGCATTTAAGCAAGTGGCTTTACATGTTAAAACAGGCAGAGCACTTTAATTTGAAGAAAACTACAGAAGGAGCTTTATGTCTGGCGTAGTCACTCTGGGACTCTAGAGCTAAAACGGTGCCTGGATGGGTGCATGCTCAATAAAGTTTTGTTGAATAAATTAATGAAATGATTATTTTAATGAATACTTTCATTAAAACATATTTGGCATACAACAAAGTGCACATATTTTCAGTTCAGTAACTTTAGACCAGTGTGTAGAATTGTGAGATCATTGCTATAGTTAAAGAATAAACCTATCTATCTGTAGGCGGAGTTTTTCTGTCAGGACTGCAGTCAGCTCTGCTCCATCAGCCACTTCCCAAATAACCACTCTGAGACTTAATATTAATTACAAATGCCCAGTCAATAGCTCAGGCTTATTACTAACTAGCTTTTATAACTCAAACATTCTATTAATCTACATTCTGCCATGTGGCATTACATCTCTTTCGTCTTGTACCTCCTGTTTCCTCTCCATGTGTGTCTGGCAACTCCTCTGACTCCGCTTTTCTTCCCATTGTCCTTAGTCTAGTTCTCCTGCCTAACCGTATTCTGTCCAGCTATTGACCAGTCGGCTACTTTATTAAACCAATCACAGTGACATATATTTACACAGTGTAAAGGGATATTTCATGCCCATCACCCCCACAGCTTCCTTGGCCCTTCCTGGTCCTGCTCCTATCTGTTCTATCACTATTCATTAGGTTTCTATTTCCTCAACTATTAAATAAATGGAGTCATAGAATATGTGCTCCTTTTTTTGGTCTAGCTCCTTCTACTCAGTAATATTATTATTTCCTTAGCCATTCATGTTACTATTGTATACCCACCTTGTACTCCTGTTTATTAGTGAAGAGTACTCCATTGTGTGGATGCATCATCCCACATTTATCCCTTCATGTGACAGCAGCTATGCACATACACTTTATGGACACATGCATTTGTTTTTCTTGAGTTCACTCTTGAGAACAGAATGGCTGGATTATGACTGAGAAGTGTGTTTAGCCTTTTAAGAAATGGCCTGTTTTCTGAAGTCAGTTTTACATCCCCACCTGTACTCAAGAGTATAATTCCATCACACCTAAGAGTTGCTGCTGTCAGTCTTTGTAGCTTTGACCTCTCCACCAGGCAGATATTGGCATCTCTTTGGAGAGCTTTGCTTTGTTTTGCTGCTTATTTTTCAGGGCTGGGATCAAACCCAGAGCCATCTGCACGCTAGGCAAGCACTCTCTATTGGGGAATTGTATCCTCAGCCACACTGTGGATGTAGCTTGGATTTCCTGAAGGCCTCATGATGTTGAGTTGTTCCCTTGCTTCTGAGACAGTCAGATAGCTCCCTTCATGAAGTACGTGCTCATGTCTGCTGCCTCTGTCATGATCAGGTCTTCTGTATTCTTGTCACTGAGTTTGGAGGGTACTTTATGTAATCTCTGTATCAGTCCTTCAGTGGACTCATTTTTCTACTCTGTAGCCCATGCTTTCATTCCCCTTTAAAGAGCAATTGGTTTTGGTTGAGTCTGATTCATCACTGTGCTCCTCTGTAGATGGTGCTTGGATGTCATATCTAAGAAATCCTCACCTAACCCAAGTTGACAAAAGAGTTTCTCCTTTTTCTTCTAGAAGTTTTGTGGTTTCAGATCTTACACATGTATCTACAATCTGTTTTCAGCTAATTTTGATATATGATATGAAATATTGTATATAAATGTCTCTCTTTTTTTCTAGTCCATCCACTTCTCAGTATGGTTTGATGAGAAGACTATATCTTCTCACTTGAATTACCTTGGTTGTTAGTCAGTCATCCACTTGTGTGTGAGTTCAATTATGGACTCTGCTCTGATGCATTGATCTGCCTGGATGTCTCTAGGCTGATGCTGTATGCTCAATAATTGTAGCTTTGTATACTTTGAAGTCTGATAGTGTGGTTCTCCAACAGGCTTCTTCACAATTAGAGGCATTTCATGTCAAGGGGAAGTTCTGAATTGCTGATTATCTTTAAGACTCTCAAAGTGTGTCAGAGAGATCACTAGTAACACATCTGGCTCTTGGACCTCCCTTATTTGTGAACCAAATCAATAAAAGTTTCCATACTATGTACCAAAAGATGCATATTCTCCAAAATTTGTATGTAAGTCATTAACCTATTAAGTATCACTTAATATTTTTCTATAAATGAGTTTTTTTTTTTTACATTAGGACTTTGGCTATTTGTCAGTTACTAGGAGACAGTTATTTATTATATTGTTTTTCTTTTCTTTTTAAAAAATTATATTCTCTCTCTCCTTCTTAGACTTACTTACCCACAAGAGTCTATATCAATGTAACTGTCTCATTCTCAGGTAAATCTGAGCAATGTTCAATTTAGTGCTCAATTTCTTTAGGTCTTGGGAAATATTTGTTCAAGCTTTGCTTATCTAGATGTGTTTTTTCATTTGCTTTTTTCCTGAGACCCCTTGTCATATTCTCTTACACAAACATGCTGAAGACCAAAATTATAAAGATGTTTCCTGATTTATTCTACATTATGTTTTCTCTAACTTCCCATAGTCTAAGGGATGTGAGGATGTGGACTCAATGACCATTTATGGGCTGGGAATTTATAAGTAACATGCACAGTTACACATACACACACACACACACACACACACACACACACACACACACACACATTTGTATGCATGTGGAAAGAGGGGACAGGGAGAAGCGGATATTTGTTTCACAGTGTTGGATCCCAACAAGTCCCAAGGTTTTCAGGGAAAGCCAGCTGGAGACCCTGGAGAGCTGAGCTGATGGTTTGGGTCAGGTCTGAAGCCTGGTAGACTAGAGACCCAAGAGGAACTTCTGCTTCTGCTAAAGTCTATGGGCAAAAAAAAAAAAAAAAATCTAAAATCTCGGACCAAAGGAAGTTGGGCAAGAGGAATTCTTTCTTCTGTGAGGGAACAGCTGGCTGTTTTGTTTTATTCAAGCCATCAATCGATTAGACGAGTCATCTACATTAAAGATGACAATCTGTTTAATCAACTGTACAGAAATACCTACAACAATGTTTGAGCAAACACTGGACAACCTGAAGTATTATAGCCCTCTTTCAAACGTAGACAAAGGGAATAGTTGTTGATGCCCAAGGCTAGCAGAGTAGTAGTTCAATAATTTTGCTTTTGATTTGTAATGGATACTTTTAACATTTATCTTTAAATTTATTCTTGGGAAATTGATCTAGAACATGCTTATATCTTTTGTGAACTGCTATAGGATTTAGGACTGAGAATCCTGAGCTTGTTTCTGTGTCCCCTAATGTAATTGATAGCAGTAATAACAAAATTAATTGTCAATAATTATTTAGGCTTTACCATGTGCCAGCATTGCTCTAATGCTTATTATGTTATAATAATAAGGGCTTACGTGTGTTATACATGCTACCTCATTTATTCCTTGGAATTACTACATTAGCTAAGCTACTACTATTCTCATCTTAGAGACTAGGAATCGAGGCATGGCGATGTTAAGCACTTCTTGCTGAAGGTCATGTTGCTTTCTGGGGATAGAACTGTTGTTCAACAAGTAATCGCAACATGACTTTCAGTTAGGAAGGAGCGCAAAGATAATCTAGTGGTGTTCTCAGCGTTTGAAAACGGAACGAAGGAGAATTGGGAGGGGCAAAGCCTCTAGAGGGCGGGGCCAGGATTTACTCTCAGATACCTGAGATACCTGCCACCTGTCATGGTTTCTTCCCTATGCGGCTGTCCCGACTTCCTCACCCTCTCCTGGGACCCCCGTCCTCCTTCATTTATCATTTTTCCTTTATTGAACCTGGGATGGAGAACTCCCTACGCGTCCTACATATCGTGAAAGAATGCTAATGTGGCAGGCATTGTGAGTGACAGTGCAAACTGGTTCCACCGCGGCTTGCTCAGATAATTCTCTTGCAGCATGTACTTGAAGAGTCAGCGCGGACCATCTTCCGCGTGGGCACTAAAGGCATTTGGACACTTTAAAATCTCAGACTCCCTTCCAATGTAGCTGGGATTGGCTTTCACCCAGCACTACCCACAGTGACCCTGTGTGTAGCGTCCTGTGTAACACTGTCCTGAAAGCATTGTAACAGCATTGTGATGTGGGTGGGAAGAGGGCTGGGCAACGCAGAGAAGGCCATGCAATTACAGCTCGTGAGTCTGTGTGACTGTGCTCTAGGTAAAACCTTTTCAGAATCTATACTGACATCCCAAGAAAATCCAACAAGACGAAAGCTATGCCAAGAGTTCCTGGGATTATTTTTTCATGGCAAATTTTTCAAACATCACTCGTTGTGAATGTGGTTTTTTCCCTTGAGCAAAGTAGCCATTAATGCTCTCTGAGACTTATTTCAGGATTTCTTCTGGGAACATGCCCAGCCCCAAAAGTGAGCTGTGGCATGTGATTTGGATTAGTTAATAAAACGTGAAGAGGAATTTCATAGTGGAAGAGGGGGCTTCAGCATGTGTCTCTCCTGCTCTGTTGAAGCCCAGAGGTGGGGCATCCTGTGTGAGGTAGGACAGAGCCATCTGAGGTGAACAAGGAATGTGAGCAAGAACGCAGCATATTGGTCCCTCCACTCCTGTCTACCAACCCATTCCTGAGCCTTTTCACATTGTAGTAGCTACCAGTCACCTGCCATTGATCCATCCCCTACACTTCTTCATGTTGTTGTAACTACTGGCTTATAAGACATTGCAAAAGCAACAGCAATCTTGTGTATCCCTTTTCAATATTTTCCCCAGAGGTAGAGATTATAAAAATATGTTTCCTGAAGTCACTGACATTTTGTGTTACCTTTACATTAACTATTTGATTTGGGCTAATAAGGGGAAGTTTTCTTTTTAAATTCACCTTAATTATAGAGACACAAAACCCATCACATTTGAATTGCCACTTCCCCTTTGGCAAATAGAATACTGTGTCCTGTATTGTACTTGTTCATGTGTGTGTATTTATTTTCTCTCTGCCAGGCCCCAAGCTCACCGGGAGAGGTTAATAATGGTCTCTCCCCCAACACACTGTTGTAGAAGACACTCTGGAAGGTTTCCTGAAGGAATGAACGTTAGATAGCTGTGTTAGCCGCTAGCCTCTTAGGGGGGAAAACAGTGAAATGAAGCATTCACTTGGGGGTCGTGTGTCTCACAGTCCATCCTTATCCAGCTGCTTCGGTGCGAAGCTCTGAAACCGCTGGAGACACAGGAAGCCAAACAACAGAGTAAATGGCAGGAACGAAGCAGTCCGACATCAGACACTTGTCATAGGATTTTCCTCCTTCGGGCATAAAATCCCACATCACACCTTGCACCACAGGACACCTGGCTTCCCTTTCTGCTGCTTAGAACTATAGATGTTCAGTGTCTTAAGAAAAGTGACTGGGAGGTAAGCGTCTCTAGCATCACAACATTCCTTCTGAAACCCTAACACACCCCAGTCCCTATAAGAGACTTATAAACAGTTACCTTTATGTTCTAGGGGAGAAAAAGCACACTGTAAGCTGTACTCAGCAAGGGCACCCCCCCATCCCCCCCCCACCCCCCACCCCCCCACCCCCCCCCCCCCGGTGACCTAGCAGTGAGATGCTGGCTAGATGTTTCACAATGGAGACCTTTGTGTGGCTGCATCAATAGTGAGCTATTGCCCGAGAAAGAACTGGAAAGTCACTGGACGCCGGCATCTGGTTTTAAGGCTACTTGCTATTCCAGTGGGGCAGATATGCAACATTTTAAACTGTTCCTTACAGCCTACAGAACACCAGCTCCTGCTCATAGGTTCTTCCAGGCCTCTGCCATTGTCCTTTCTCAATACTCTTGCTAGGATTGTCTGCCACAATCCTTTTAAGGTGGGCTTTGCTAGCCTAGAAGTCAGCATAGCACTCTGGGAGAGGCAGTGGAGTCCAACACATTTCCCGGCTTCTGTCCAGGTACTGCGACCAGTCTCCGTCTCTCTCCTCCATCCATTCTAATGACATATATTTAACCCAGCACTTGAAAGGATGATTAGATTATGGGACAAGGATGGTCATATTTGTTTAATTCTCTAGCTGTCCTTTGAGAGTAGAGACTAAAGACAAATACTTGAAGGCCTTCAGGAAGCTATTTTAAAGATAAACAGTCTCTCCACAGACAAAGGGGAGAGTTGGGGGGGGATTCTGAATCTCTATTTAAGATGGGAGGTGGCACTTGTTAGACTAGGTGAGCAAAAGTAAGCGAGCCTCCCCGAACTCATTTCCTAGGAGGTAAATAGAGTGGCCACTTACTTGGGGGACCTCATGGCTCGGAGCACTCAAACGTATCCGGTTTCTCTTGCATAGAAAAACTTAAATTAGATGCAGCTTGAGCAGAAACAACACCTAGAGAGACTGTAGCTTCTGCCAGTGCATCTTAGAAAAATACTCAAAATCAAAGGATGCGCCCCTGGGGTAGATATGTTCAGCGTGTAAACAGGACAGTTTGACCAGAGGTGGAGAGGGCACCATGAGGTCTCAGGCCCGGCTGTGATGGGTCACTCGGGTTAGTGGCTCGGTGCCTTTTGTTGAAAGCACAGTGGGAAGGGCCTGGAGAAGGACTAGGGGATACCTGGAGATCTCTCCTGGGGCAGGGCTGTCTGATTGATTTTCATTTATAGGGCGACAGTCCTTGGAAGCTGCAAAGACTCCTGCAGCCTATTGTTTTCTAATGAGGTTTCCATGACTGGTTGCTAGGATTGGCTGCACGCTGCGAGTGGGCTGGTGAGTGACTGGGTGGGCAAAATAAAATGGTCTACCCAGGTTGCTATGGCAGCCAACGAGAGGGCAAGTCCAGTGAGCAGATGAAGCAGAGTATATTAGTCATGGTTCTCTAGAGGAACGGAACTTTTAAATATATATATTATATTCTGTGATATAATATTATATATATTCTGTGAGGTGGCATATATTAAGCTAGGTGTGTGCGCGCATGTATATAAAGGGGCTTTTTTTAGATAGCTTACAGGCTGTGTCTAGCTAGTCCAACAATGACTGTCTACCAATGGCAGGTCTAAGAATCCCACAGGCTGGATGTCTCAGCTGGTCTTCAGTATATGTCCGAATCCCTCAGATTAGGCTCCAATGCCAGTGAAGGAATGGACTTGCCAGTGTGAACGAGAGGATACGGACAAAGAGAGCTTCCTTCTTTCACGTCCTTACATAGGCTGCCAGCGGAAGGTGTGGCCCAGATTAAAGGTGGATCTTCCCACCTCAAAAGATCAGGATTAAAAGTGGGTCTTCCACTTCAAATGATTTAATTAAACAACAACCTCACAGGTGTGCCCAGCTGCCTGGGTTTTAATTAATTCCAGATGTAGCCCAGATGACAACCAAGAAGAGCTGTCACCCTCAGGGATGCAAAGGCATGTGTAGTGAGTGGGGGTGTCCAGACATCTGTTAGTTATAGACTCAGCTGGTGCCACTGAACCTTCACCTGCTGGTCGTGTCTTCTCATCCTCATACAAGGCTGAATGTCATCTCTTCAGAACGGCCCTCACTCCAGATGCCCTCTGTTTCCCTCTCTCCCTCCCTATTAGCCACGCCCCCCTTTTTTGTGCTTATCACTTGTGCCTCTGCGTTGTAGTTTACCATTATTTATTTCCTTTCCTACTAGGATATAATTGTCATGAAAACAGAAGCCTGTTTCCTTTTCCCATGATGCACCTGGTGCCTAGTATAGAGCCTAGCATAGAATGGGTGCCCACTAAACCCTGGCTGGGTGAAATCTGGGTACTGCTTGGGGGTGAAGATCATTATTTATTCCTCCTAGAATTTTGAATTTCTGGCTCAGAATCATTTGAATACAAGTGTGGGGGTGGACTAGGGCGGAGATAAAGCTGGGAGGCTGTCCCTGCAAACTGTCTTTCTCACAGTCTGTTCAGATGCACAGAATTATGGTAGGGAAGTCTGGGACCTACAGTTAGATGCCCAGAAGGATGATTGTAGCCAGGCTGGGACCGGAAATACGGTGGCCTGGGCAGTGAGGGAAGCAGCTGTGGGTGACCAGATTCAAGGAAGGGCAGACCACCAACCTTCAGGAAACCAAAGATTAGGATTTAGGCCAGCCATTTGGACAAGCTTCTAATGTGCCACCTGCTTCCCAAAATAGGAATCTCTGTGCATCTCTTGAGAAGCATCCTTGTGCTGGCTTTTTGGTTTGGTTCAACCTGGAACCAAGAGATGGGGTGAGTGTTTGCAATGGCAGGTGAAGGTGCTTGCCTTGAATGCCGTATGACCTGAGTTTTGTACCTAGAACCTGTGGTGGGAAAGGAGAGTTACTACTGAACGTTCTTCTCTAACTTCCATATGTGAACTATGGCAAGACAGACAGACAGACAGACAGACACACAGACAGACACACACACACACACACACACACACACACACACCACAGCATGATAATATTGATAATAATAAAACAAGATAGTTTAAAAAGAAATTGCCTAATTTTAGCATCTGATCCTGACTACAGATGGTTGAATTGAGCATGACCAAGTGTTATTTTTTTCCATCTTATCGCTGAAAACCTCTGCGGGATACCAAGTGTTTTCGTTAAGGTTACGATGGCTTTGACAAAATGCCATAACCAAAGCAACTTGGGGAGGAAAGAGCTCATTTGGCTTACACATCCACACCACTGTTCATTGTTGAAGGAAATCAGGACAGGAACTAAAACAAGACAGGAACCTGGAGGCAGGAGCTGATACAGAGGTCATGGAGGGGTGCTGCTTACTGGCTTGCTCCCCATGGCTAGCTCAGTCTGCTTTCTTATAGAACTCAGGACCACATGCCCAGGGGTGATCCCAGCCACAGTGGTCTGGGCCCTCCCACATCAAATCACTAAATTAAGAAAATGCCTTACAAGCCTCCTTATAGCCTGATCTTATTAAGACATTTTTCTTTCAGTTGAGGCTCCCTCCTCCCTAGTGACTCTTAGCTTGTGTCAAGTTGACACAAAACTAGCCAGCACACTAAGGGTTAAACAGTTGCCACATACACAGAAAACAACCATAGTCTTCAGGCTCCAGCACCAGTGCTTTTGGCTAAGGGAGTCAAAGTCTAATCAGTGGCCTGAGGATTACAAAGAGGTAGTAGGTCCCCAGTCCCCACATAGCTCCCCAGCAAGGTCAGAAGAATTTTTCAGACATATGGTATGATTTATGCTTAGAGTTCTGCATGTAGGAATTCGGAAGAATTTTGGCAACTTTTATTGAACAAACCTCATCAACAAAATCAGAAATTGTGTGTGTGTTGAGAATAGCAACTCATCTTTAGTGGCACATTTTATTTGCCCAGATTTACTATTGTATAATCGGCAGGTAAAATTGCATATATTTGCTGGGTGTGATGCCCCCCCCCTCTAATCCTAACTCCCAGGAGGCAGAGGCAGGTGGATCTCTGAGTTCAAGGCCAGCCCGGTCTACAAAGCTAGTTCCAGGACAGCCAAGGCTACACAGAGAAACCCTGTCTCAAAAAAACAAACAAAAAATTATATATACAATGGTATATGGCTAAATGACCACTCAGGTCAGCAAGGATATCTGCCATTTACATAACCATCACTTGCATTTATTTGCTTTTAGTGTGGCAAGAACACCTAAGATTTAGTTGCTCATAAAATTTCAAGTGTATAATTTATTATTATTACCCACAGTCACTGTAGTATATTATATTATTATAGAATAGTTTATGTTATATCAAATAAGTTCTATATAATATAAATTATGTACCATACATTTTAGTATATTAAATCTTCGGAACTTATTTATTACAGTTGAAGGTTTGCACTCTCCCATCACATTTCCCCTACCTTCCCATCCTGGTGACCAGGCTTAGAACCCAGCTTCAGAGTCCAGCTTTTCTAGACTCTACACCTAAGTGAAATCACCCCATGAGAGGGCTTCCACAGCTAAAGATCACTAACTTGAGAGCGAATTAATGGGCATGGTAGTTCCAGTCTGTAGGAGGTTTGCTAAACCCATGTCTGGCATTCCGAGAACATTCTTTCACTTCAGCACTGCAGAAATGGGGTCTGTGACTATCCCCCACCAGGACATCTGAGGAGCCATCAGCTTAGAGAAGGTGACTAACCTGTTCAAGGTGACATAAAGAAAGAAAACCCCACAAATCAGCTTTCCAGAGGTCTCAAGTTTTACAACAGACAGGACTCAGTCACCACTGTGTATCTGTTCAACCAAAACACAGGAGACAGTGAGGCTGCCAATGCCGAAGGCAACAAGCACACTGCTGTTACTACAGGCAGATCCTGGGCTTCCAGGGTCCCCAAGCATCACCCGGATGCTATGCTCACTCTTCAGAACTGTTCTTTAAGTCACAAAAGGCAATGGGAGAATAAGTGTTTAGGTAAGTTTTAGTCTATTCACGGTTTTCCGTTAAAACGGGTATGTTGAAAGGCATCGTGGCACATTTATGAAACAGGCTTTTTGGCAGTGTTTACCAACATAGAGGTCATCTTCTTTCTGATCCACTTCATTGCATTTTCGGAATGCAGGGCTGTTTTGGCAGACACTGGGGTTGAACCTAGGCTAACGTGGTGACATTTTTAGAAAGCCAGTCCAGCTGGGAGCAATCACAGATGTGTGTAACCCCAGCATTCAGGAGGCCGAGGTAGGGGATCACATTTGAGGCCAGCCTGAGCTATGCAGCAAAACCCTGTCTCCAAACGAACAAAACCAAAACCAAGCAAAAGCCGATGTGTATGAGGCCTGATGCATTTTCCCATCCAGCATCACGGTGGTTATCTGCTCCTGCAGACAGCCTCCTGCCACCCTTCACTCTTCTTCACAGTGCTTGCTGCAGCTTGCAGGTCTACCAGCCTTCCACTCTTCTCACTAATGCTTCATGCCTTTTCTTCATCACTAAACCACAAGAGGTCCTGTGAGAACAGGGGCCACTACCACACCGCAGATTTCCGTGGTCAGCCCGCTGCCCTCGCAGGCGGGCACTTAGTGGCAATTTCCTGAGTACGTGGGTGTGTTTATGCTAGTACTTGAGGTCCACACTTGACTACCGCTTACAAAGCAGACGTTTCTCTTAAGGTCTGGTCCTGCTTTCTTACATTCACTATGGACTCTTCCTCAGGCCAAAGGTTGCATTTAGACATGTAAAAAGCAGCTCATTTGGAAGGCTGGGTGTTTTGTAACTATGATTCTATCTCTGCCTTCTTAGTTCTGTGCTGATATTAATTACAGCCTGTTTATTGGATTGGATCCCCTATCTCAAAACAAATTTCCATGAGAAATAAATATTGTTTAAGGTCTCTATGCCTGGTACCACGTGAGTTGCTGGAGACAGAGTGGAAAGCTTGATTCCTTTCTTGTTTCCCAGGAACTCCCTGGAGATGGGAGAGGCAGACAATTAAGCGGTACCACCATGAGGTCAAAATCTCCTGCAACAGAGAGTTGGACAAGATGCTGGTGGCAAGGATGAGAGGCTGCCCAGGAAGTGGTTACTTTGTTCATTATAAGGAAAGGTCCGTATTGACAGTGATTAATCACGTGTGTGTGTGTGTGTGTGTGTGTGTGTGTGTGTGTGTGTGTGTGTGTGTGTGTGTTGTGTGTTGTGTGTTGTGGGGGGGGGCGAGGTGTTGCTTGCATACCTTTTTAAAGAATGAGAAGAAATCATAAAAGAAAAGGAGACAAGAATCCTGACACTGGGATGTCAGGGAGAAATTGCCTCCATGTTCTTCAGGATGCTGAGTACCCTAAATGGAGTGTGAATTAATCAGGAAGGCTGCAAGGAGGAGGTACCTCTGAGTGAGCGGCCCAGTGGTAGGAACAGGCGCCGCCGCCTCTCTCAGGAGTGGCGTCCTGAGCATTGGCAGGAAGGATGGAGACAGTAAAGTACGTGTTAAATAACAGCCTTCTGGAGACAGCTGTGGACCTAGGTCTCCTTCAAGGGCTGGGAATTGGCATTGTGGGAAGGATGAAGAAAGGAGAACTCTAGGAAGGGAGGAAGGGTGCTCAAAAGGCTGAACACAGGTTAGGGTGGAGAATGGAGCAGTGTGAACTCCATAAGGAATAAGAGAAAGGCAAAAGATAGAGGGCTGCCATGAGGAAGGATCCTTCCTGGGGCCAGCTTTGTGTGTCTTCTAGGTCACCGAGAAGGCAGGTTTCCATGGAGACCATCTGCAGATGTGCCTGCCATTGGTTGATGGGCAGGGAGCAGTTGGGGAGGTGAAGACAGTGTAAACAAACTCCCAGCTAAGAATCTTGGCAAGGAGGGCACGTGATGGCGAGACCACAGCATCCACATGGAAGAGACATGGAGTGACAGGGAGATCCCTCCAAGGAAGTGACAGGGGCAGGGCTTCTTGCAGCTGACAGAAGATTCAAATTCTGAGCTGTGCGTTTCAAATACTACATCTTCCAGGACTACCACCTCCGAAGTGTAAAATCCGAAAGAGGAAATCCTTTTAGTGTTTGAAGTTGTAGAACCAAGTTGTCCTCGGTGCCGTGTGCAGGAGGGTGGAGGACACACATGGAGGGTCTCCAGTGCCCAAGAAGACAGTGGCCTTAAAGAGAAAGCTCTTAGAAGGAATGGCTTTTTAGAGTAAATAAGCGCTGTCTCCTTCCGAGAGATTGCATTCAGCAGTGATTTATTACAGGCCCTGCTTGGAGTCCATGAATAATGCACAAGGCAGAGTCTTGAGCAATATAAAATAGCTTGAACGCACACGCTGCTGTGAGCAACACATAATCTTAGAGTCTAGTTTTGCTATTTCCACAAAGTCGCTGATTCTTACACTCACAGAGCAAAAGGCCCGAAATACCACGTCTGAGAAAATCAGACTGAACATAAACAGGGAGAACTTTTTCCTTATCAAGTAAAATTACCCAAGAGCGAATGTGGCAGTCCTTCTGAGCTGTGAACGTTCTCTTTCTCTGTTTGGGTTGCCTGTCGCAGCCTAAAATCGTCCAGGTTGCTTTCCTCCCTCGGATGCATGACATCATCCGGAGATTAATTTCCAGCTTCCCTAATCAGGGTTTACCCAATGGATAGTGTGGAGTCGGCACCACACTGACTTGTTCAACCCAGGAATGGTCAGACACAGTGGCATTTGCAAGAATGGGTAAACCGGTTGAAACACATGAGAGCCAGTGGGGCTCATGAGAGCATTATTTAGCCTTTCTCCTTCCTTAGCTTCCTGCTGGGGAAGGTTCTGACTTCTTCAGAGCCTGTGTTCCCAGTTGTAGAGCGGTATTCAGCCACACAATGGGACCTTAGGACTTGTCCTGACATCTATGTGGGCCTCTCACGGACAACATATAGCTACCTAGATCCAGTTTTCTGGGTATTTTACAACAGTAACTTAAAAAAAAAATTATTTAAATATTTTAAGTATTACAAGTGCACATAAGAACAGGCAGTCAGATCCCATTACAGAGGCTTATGGGCCACAATGTGGGTGCTAAAAAATGACCTCAGGCAGCCAGTGCTCTTAACTGCTGAGCCATCTCTCCAGCCCCATAACAGTAACTCTTAATGCCCACTTTGGGGGCTCTGCCTTTGTTTTCTGCCTTGCTATAGGCACACCAGGGTCTTATTTATCTCCCTGGATTCCATTGCCTGTATGCCTAGCATTAGGGTACCTTTGTAGCCCTTTAAGTAATGTGTGCACTGGAGATGATATCGAAGATGCAGCAGGCATCCTGTGCGCATGCGGGCAATTTGAGGAGGAAACATAAACAGAGCTGGACCATACACAAATCCTAGCACATCTAGGCCTTTTCTTTTCATTTATGGGTGTTCTGATTGGCTTCTTCAAAAATATTCTTCTCTTATACAATACATCCCGACCACAGCCTCCCCTCACTCCATTCCTCCCAGTTCCCTCCAATCTTCCATCCCCTCCTGATCCACTGCTCCTCCATTTCCCCTCAGAAAAGAACAGGCCTCCCAGGGATATCAACTGAACACTGTATAACAAAATACAGTAAGACTAGGCACACACCCTCATATCAAGGCTAGATGAGGCAACCCAGTTGGAGGAAAAGGGTCCCCAGAGCAGGTAAACGAGTCAGAGACACCCCCACTCCCACTGTTAGGAGCCCCACAAAAACTCCAAGCTAAACAACCACAACATGTATCCAGAGGACCTAGTGCCAACCCATGCAGGCTCCATGACTGCCGCTCCAGTCTCTGTGAGTTGGGACTGGGACACCAACCCAACCACAAAATCTTCAGCCTACAACCTGCTCTGCCTGCAAGATGTACTGGGGCAATGGTGGCTCAGAGCTTGTGGGAGTGGCCAACCAATCACTCGTCTGGTTTGCTTTCTGTTGCTGTGATAAACATGACCAAAAGCAAAAAGGGGCAGGAAAGGTTTATTTGGCTTACACTTCCAGGTCACAGTTCATCACGGAGGGAAGCCAGGACAGGAGCTCCAGGCAGGAACCCATGCTGTGGATATCGCTCTGTGTAAATAAAGTTCTGATTGGCCAGTGGCCAGGCAGGAAGTATAGGCGGGACAAGAGAGAAGAGAATTCTGGGATGTAGAAGGCTGGAGAGACACCGCCAGCCGCCGCCATGAGAAGCAACATGTAAAGACACTGGTAAGCCACACGCCATGTGGCAAAGTATAGATTAGCAAAAATGGGTTAATTTAAGATAAAAAAAGTAGATAACAAGAAGCCTGCCACAGCCATACAGTTTATAAGCAATATAAGTTTCTGTGTGCTTTCTTGGTTGGGTCTGAGTGACTGTGGGACTGGCGGGTAAGAGAGATTTGTCCTGACTGTGGGCCAGGCAGGAAAACTCTAACTACAAATGGCGCCCAACGTGGGGCAAGAGTTTCCACCTAAAATCTGAGAAAAAAGATTCTAAACGGAGCTAAAAACAGCTTCCTAGTTGTCTCCCTCAAGTTAGTGGCAGCCTGCCGGTTTGAGCTTCTATGGCGGGTTCCTGGCGTGATTGTCTGACCTGCAGTGTGGCGGGAATGAGGAATCTATAAGCGACACTTTACTCTGCTGCGTGGTGGATTTAGCCTTTGCTAGTTAAAAAAAAAAAAAAGATTTCTGGGCTATGCGCTGCTTTGATAGAACTGCTTCTGATGGTTGATGGTACACATGGCTCCAGACCCAGAGCTGGCAGTAAACTGTACCGCCGCCATGTTGGGAAGCAGAGGTGGGCGGAGTCAGCAGCCACAGTGGCGTTTCAGTCTTACAAAGATGGATATTACCCAGAGAATCTGGTTTATGTTATCTTTTGGATTTTTAACTGCAGAAAAAGATTTGATCATAAAAGCTGTTGAGTTAAACACATATGTAAATTTTAAAGGTACCTTGACTTCAAAATTTGGATATAAGGATATGTTGCTTTGGAAAGGAGTCTCTGCTTTTGTTTCCACAGAAAGCCAGAGGCTATGGATTTGTTCCAGATTAAGATACATCAGGTTTGATCAGCCAAGACCACCTGAAAGGTCTCTGATGACACCATGGTCCAGATGATCTGATATCCAGAATGGTTTCAAGGCAACTGGCTCAGAGGTTCACCCTAATGGACTACTCTATAATCCTAAAATTTTCTTTGTATCCCCATAAGATACAGCGCCCCCCTCCAGCAGGAAGTAGTAAGAGAAACTACGCCCACATTCCCAAAATTATCAAGCTGGCTTTGGAGATGAAATTGGCTCACTCCTTCTCTAAACCCAGACATATTGCTAAAAGAAATGGTTAAGAGATTCTTATGTCCCAAATCAGAAGAGCCCTCTGGTGTGGGACAGAGAAAAACCAATATTTTTATTTAAAACAGGTTGATTATAATGAGATCTCTTTCTAAAGAAGAAAGGGGGATATGATATAGATATAATAGGATGAAAGTGTAGATTAGGGAACTTACTTCTAAAGAGCAACAACTTGTTTAAAATGTTTTACATTGGTTTAGATTTTAGTCTATTGATACAAACTTAAAGTTAATTTTGTTATACTGTGTATATATTTCTACTCTTGTTTAAGGTATTATGTTTGTATAGCTCATTTAAAATTATAATGGATAATTAAAAATAGATTAATAATTAATCATCTATGATAATCATACTCATAGCCATGTTAGTTAAGTCTTCTGGGTATACATAGAGATATTTAAGATAGATAGGTAATCTTCAAATACTTCAAAGACCTTCAGAATATGGCATTTAAAATATTTTTAAAATTTAGACTTTCTGGACAGTGAGACATGTCTGCTCCTGGCAATGCCAATTTACTTCAGAGAGGAGGATGGGCATTAAAGACACTTCATATGGAGTTTATCTTCACCTTGGCAAAAATAGCCATTTGGGCAAGAAACTGTTCTTGCCTGGACTGCTCGATCAACTGGACATGCAGGACCTATAGAAAGGTGACCACTGAACTTTGCTTGACAAAATGGTCCTTCAGGTTCCTGCTTCTCAGAGGAAACTGCCAGACATTCTACAGGACACTGAGAAAAGTGACCAAGAGACTCTAGCCCTGTGAGCTAAAGACAGATGCCCCAACTTTACAAAGGAACATTAGGTGACTGTTTGGGTTGCCAGCTGTCTCTGTCTACCCTGCAAGACTCCCGAAAGTTGCTTGCATCCTTCTCCCGGTTGTCAGGTATATCCTTCTGAGGTCTTTGATATGGTTAAAAACTAGATAGTTATAATTTCCTCAGTTATGATACAAGATAAGTTAGATATAAAACCTTAGACTCACAAATATAAGATAGATAGGATATCTTCTTTAATATTGTAACTGTAATTCTTGCTAGATAATTGTTTTGTTATATGTAATTGTACTATATAAAAGTTAAAACCTTCCTTAAAAAAAAAAAAGAAAAGGGGAAGTGCTGTGGATATCGCTCTGTGTAAATAAAGTTCTGATTGGCCAGTGGCCAGGCAGGAAGTATAGGCGGGACAAGAGAGAAGAGAATTCTGGGATGTAGAAGGCTGGAGAGACACCGCCAGCCGCCGCCATGAGAAGCAACATGTAAAGACACTGGTAAGCCACACGCCATGTGGCAAAGTATAGATTAGCAAAAATGGGTTAATTTAAGATAAAAAAAGTAGATAACAAGAAGCCTGCCACAGCCATACAGTTTATAAGCAATATAAGTTTCTGTGTGCTTTCTTGGTTGGGTCTGAATGACTGTGGGACTGGCGGGTAAGAGAGATTTGTCCTGACTGTGGGCCAGGCAGGAAAACTCTAACTACAAACCCAGATAGGAACTGAAGCAGAAACTGTGGAAGAATGTGACTTGTGGATTTCTCTCCATACCTTGCTCAGTTTGCTTTCTCATACAACCATAGCCACCTTTCCAGGAGTGGCACTCCTCACCGTCAGTTGAACCCTACCACATCAGTCATTAATCAAGAAAATACCCCACAGATTTGCCTACATGTCAATTTGATGGAGGCATTTTTCTCAGTTGAGGCCCCTTCTTGCCAGAGGACCCCAGCTCGTGTCAAGTTGACCAAAACAAAGAACAACCGTCACCAACAAAACCCAGCACACTTGCTTTTGTTTCTTTGTAAGGGGGGGGGGTCTCACTCTGCAGTCCATGCTGGCCTCAAAGTTGGGAGTCTCTTGCCTCAGTCTCCTGAGTGTTGGGATTGCAAGTGTGTGCTACCACAGCTGGCGAGGTTTATTTTCAATGAGAAAATGAAACCCTCTGTGAAATTTTATAGATAAGAAACACTAAATGAGCCTGAGTGTGGAAAAAGGTGGACCAAATTTAACACACACACACACACACACACACACACACACACACACACACCCCTCAGACATCCATTAGCTACTCCAGTTCACCATATTATGTTTGTGTGTTACAAGTCATTTTTTCACATCTGCTGTATTTTCCATTGAATTTCAGAGAACCTTTCCTTTTCTTTCAGGGAACTTTACTTTCATCCACAAACTAGAACCCTTGTGCTTGGTGTCATTCTATCTATCTTGAAAAAAATCTGTCACTGCTAAAGTTTTTGAATGCTGTGCCCTTTGCCCCATTTTATTCTTTAGCTCTGTCTTTTATCATAATTGTAACGTAGTTCCATGTGGAGACGTTTAGGAATGTGTATGTCACGCTATACCTGTACATGGCTGAGCTGGGGTAGCAGTTTGCTCTCGGGTGCTAACTTCTTGCAGCAGAGATTTTCCTGTGAACAGCACACACAATGCTGCCATTGTCCCCATTCCTCCTTTCTGCTGAAAGTGACATTTATACTGATTCTGGCTGAACGAGTCTGAGAAGGGTCCTGTGACAAGCCTTTGCTAAATCTCCTCAGTTGGTTCAGGATCACAGCTTCCATAGCTCACCAAAAGCAGCTTCTTTAGTATTTACTGCTGAAGCAGTTGCTGGAAGACAGTACCAGCTGAGATATGTTGAAGTGCAAACCTACCCCACTGTGTGACCAGTGCCAAGGTCGGTACCGAGGTCAGCCTCCGTCAAGGGTGCAGTGATGTTCTTAACTTTCAGCAGTGCTGACTGTTCTGATGTACATGCAACTTTAAACAACACTGAAAAACTATAATGGTTGACTCATTTATGATGTTCAACTTAAAAAAAAAGATTTTATTTTTGATTACATGTATGTCTCTGTGTATGTGCATGTGAGTGCAGTGCCCATGAAGGCCAGAAGAGGGCGTTGGATCCCACTGGAGCCAGAGTTACAGCCTGACAAGGGTGCTAGGAACTCCACCAACAGTAGCACATGAGCCATCTCTCCAGCCCTGATTCGTTGATGTTCAGCTTTTAACTGTCTTGCCAACCATGACTTCACACCAAAATCAGCTAACCCTTCATCTTTATCAATGGTAGATTTTAATGGACAAAAGAAACTACCCTAATTTTTGTGGCCATATCTGATTAAATTACTTGGTTTTAGCTTGTAGCTCATGAAGAGATCAGATGAGAAGTGTCAGCCTGTTTTCCCATAATTTGCTTGTTTTTGTCTTATTATAACTATTATCCATCATCTGCGGTTTCTTTCCTGCAAACTTTTAAGCCACGTGCCTACTGTGTGAGTGTTAGATGAATAAATCTGGATAATGTGTCTACACATACCTTAGCCACAGAGAGAGAGAGAGACAGAGACAGAGACAGAGACAGAGAGACAGAGAGACAGAGAGACAGAGAGAGAGGGAGAGAGAGAGAACAACGTCATAATATAGAGACTACAAGGTCATAATATAATGAAAGCTCATAGTAACTGAGGTGCTTCATTTTGCCTCCTCAGAACCCACCCTTCATCATGTGACATCTAACCATGAAATATTGACCAAACAAGGGAGTCCGGGCCAACCCACATATGAAATCTTATTGCAGAACACTGTCCTCTGAGAATTACAGCCCACCTCCATCTTCATCAAGCAGCTCTGACTGCCTGTGAGTGGCCCTCAAGACTGAGCCTGCTAACATTCCCTCACAGAAGAAGGGCATGGGGAGCTTCATGAGAGTCTCACCTCAGAGTCCCGCCACTTTTTACATCTGCCTCCCAGCTGGATGTGATTCTGCCCAAGTTGCATGTGTATTCTTGATGCAGACGTGTGTGAAGAGGGTAGCTTACATAGTGTAGGAGGTTAACTGAAGCGGGAGGTCCCATCTATATGCAGCTAGCTATGCTGGGATGAGACTTGCTGGTAGTGTGGATGCTTTGGCGTCATCCACTCTTCTGTAACTAACCCCTTACCCATACTCCATAGGTAAGCTCAATAAACTCATTGGTCAGCCAGGTTAGCTATCATTCTTCAGTCTGTCTTGGGTGAGTAGGCATTTGTTGGCATCTCCTCACAAATTAACATAACAGATGTTAATAAAGTTAGTTCATGTTTCAATCAAGCCTCGCTATGCAATTCTAAGGCGCTTCCTCCAGCGCTGTGGTGGATTGCCTTGAGTGTTCTTTCCGGAGGAGTCTGGGTGACAGCTAAAATCCAGACTCCTGTTGTGAGAGAAGAGATTTGGATTCCACTTGCTGCTTGGGGGTCAGTTCGAGTGCATGCCACCAGCGGCTCACCCACTTCCCTGTACTACCACGTTTCTTTGCTATCATAACTGAGTGTGCGTGTGCTCTGTTCCTCACCTGACTGACTCCTTCAGAGACTAGAAGATTCTTCTCCCAGCCTCGTCTGGGAGCCTTTCTTGAATGCCCCTTCTCAGTTATCTCACAGGGCTCCTGTATATCCTAAGCATATTTTTGTTGTATCGGATACCACATCTTTTTTGTATTTTTGTTTGAATCTCCTGAAGGACCATGAAAAAGAATGCCAAGCATTGTGAAGTCCGAGATTTTTTCCCTGCTTGCTAACTAACACTTCAACCTGCAGGCTGGCTGAAGACAGGGGACTTCCGGGCCAGAGGCAGGGACTTACAGAGCTGGCAGCAGGAACTTGCTCTTTCTATTGGTTCCCTGGGACTGTTATATTCTAGCCTAGTGGAGTAAGTGCCGAGCAGCTCAAGTGGACGCTGTACTCAGGGTAGTTTTGCATTACAGCTAGGGAACTATGGGACCTAGGAATTTAGCTCCCATCTTCTAAAAGACTGCTAGCAGATCTGACCAGACTTTCCCCAAGAGGGAGACATTATCATATCACCACTGGGAAGCAAACCTGCCTTTTGCCTGTTTGCTGTTTGCTATATGAATATTCTTACAAACAAAAGAATCAGCACCTCAGAAGACCTGAGGAAATGTAGGAGGTGCATGGGAAATCTTTTCCTGCTCTGGCAACCAACACCAGGAACACAGTGGGTTTTCTGTAAGTATTTGTTGAAAAGTGATTCGAAGCAGCTGGGAATATTTTAAAACTAATCTTTGAGAAGAAATTTAAAAGTGCTTATTTCAGAAGTTTTCGAAGTAATCAAGCTGAGACTGCTTTCTTTTAATATATATTTAAAAACAAACAAACAAAAAATGCACCCCCCTGAAATGTGGTTACTACCTAATTCGCCTGCCATCGAAGGCACCAAGCCCTTTCCCCACATTCCACCCCTCGTGGATAATCTGACAAAGATGAGTAAGGCCCCATGAGCCCCTCTCCCATACGTGGTTGTGACTGACTATTGCCAAGCCCAGTGAGTCTAAGCAGGCTGAGTCTAAGCAACCATAGTTGCTGTGAGTTCCTGTTGGTAGTGGTTATATCAGGCCGGAAGACAGCAGTTCCATCCCTTCTCCCACCTTACAGCTTTCATGCTAAACACCAAAAGTGATCCTTACAAAGGAGGACAATTAGCAGATTCACTAATTAGGCTTCTGTTTATCCCTGCATCCCTCCAAGCCATTCATTTGTATAATTATGGCCTGTGCTTGGGTGTAACATCCAACTTTAAGACTTTTCTTTGATGTTCCCTGAACCTGACTCTCTGGTGTAAAATGATTAGAAATTCCAGCGTATACCTAGTGATGAAAACACTTTATGTGTTACAAGTAAATCTAACTAATGTGCCTGAGAATACACCTCCCAGTGTTCAAGCAGAAACAGTTTTATCCTGACCCCACTCCTACCCCACCCAATCTGCCTCACAGACTGGTTCCTCCTTCTCTATGGATGAACTGGTTGAGTGGGTGTTACACCTTGTCTTGGGAAACAGTACATCATCTTGTAACTGTGGTGACAAATGGTTACAGCTCATGGGTCGAATGTGCCATCTAAACCCCACCGGGTCTCAGCTAAAGCCAAAGCTGCCCCACAGCTCAGGGCTACCCCACATGACAGTGAGGTGGGGAAAAGATACCAGGTGGCTGTCCCGTCAGCTCGGCCATGGCGCCTTGTGCCTGTCCAGAGTTAAGGAGGGGACGTGAGCAGGGAGAGTCCCCAGTGGTTTCTTAAGTGAGCGCTCGGATGGGAAAGGCCGTGGCTCCCCAGGCATGGCAGAAATTTAAAGCTTTCAGGAAGTGCTGGGGCTTCTTATCCTCTGCCCTTCCCTCCAGACCCTCCATCAGGGGTTCCTCTGCTTCCCTAGATGTCCAAGCCCTGCAGATCAACTCTGCATTAATGGTGCTGAAATCTCCAGGCTGTTTAGAAGTGGACCCGAGAGGACCCCAGGTCCACTTTCCTTTGGCTGTAGGAGAAGGTACTTACTTCCCAAAAAACTTAGCTCTCTATTCTGGAGCCACAAGCTACCTTACTGGCCACCTGCCCACAGTGCTGCCGTGCACTGGAATTCATTGCCCAAGCTCTCCCAGAAGGCCCTCTGGTTGCTCTGAAGCCACACTGGCACCTTCAAACACTGTTCAAGCCTCTTCTTCAGCTTGAGCACTTCTCACACACTGAAGGAGTTGGGGACAGAATGACAAACTCTTTTTGTTTTGTTTCGTTTCTACCATTTCCTTCGGTATTTGGGACTCTTCAGTATTCTTTTGTTTTTCATCTTTTGGGGCTTCAGCCAAACCTGAAATAAAGAGTCTCATCTTAAAAACAAAAAAACAAAAACCTAGCACCAAAAGGTAAAATGCAAAAACAAATCACAATCTATTGTTTATTCATATTTTTCCTGCTAGATTATGATCATCAAACAATAATATCTTCCCTGATCAAGGCTAAGAAAAAAGATACATAGTAATGAGAACAGAACAAAATTAAAATTTTATGGTCCTCGTTTTACAACATTATTAAACCAAATATGTAATTATCTGAGTTTATAATCCATATCGCCCATTGTGTACATTTCTAGCTCCAATGTTATTAAAATCCCACAAGTAGCACTGAATTCAATAGGCAACATGAAAGCCATTGTTCACCCCTCTCTTCCCTTTCGGAGTCTTCTCTGATTTAATTTGAGGAAGTACCTAATTTTGTGGAAGCCACAGTGTCTCTCACAATTGTAGAAACTGGGAGCTTTCTGTCTAGGAAATGTAATCAGTGATGAGAAAAGACTTTTGTGGAAGAAAATTTTGAGGATATTCTTTGGTATAACCTCTGTGGAGCCACCAGAGTTAGGAGACTATGTGAGCCTCCCAAGAAAAGATGGACTTAGGTTCAACAGTAGTGAGCTCACTGCCACTGTTTAGTTACTGTTCCTAATGTTTCCCTCTTGAGGACTTGAGGGAGACAGGTGGGCTGCAGTGTGGGTGTTGAGACCCATTGGGATGTTGGGAGGAAGGGAACTAGCTGGACCAAGCCAAGATCTCATGTGCTCTCTGGATGGAAAGGCTTTCGCTTCTCCACTGTGCTTATTCCTGCAAACTCAAATTCTCTGCTGAAATCCACTAGGGAATGGGTGTAAATAAGAGCAGAGAAGGAAAAAGCTGGAGGTTTCTCAGCAGAGATGAGAGACACCATAAACAAAGACAGTGAGTCCGAGAGTCCCAAAGGAGAGAACAGCAGAGATGGTTTAGAAGATCTCCCTGTGGAAGGGTCCTTGAATGGAGGTCCTGAAGGGAGATACTTAGCCATATCAACAGGTTGTCAAAGAACATTCCAGACTCGGGAGAAAAGCACAGAGCTTGTAAGACATAATCGTGTTTAGCATCTTTGAAAATCACCCCACAGAGATACTTCCTGTGACCTCCCTGTGGGAAGCTGTTGCTGAGCATCTGTGACCTGCTTGGGGCTGATGTGTCCACAATGTCACCTGCAGCAGTCTGAGGAGTCCACTCAGAAAACCCAGGATTCGTGGATCCACTGCAGAAAAGAATTTTGGAATGAGCCATTATGAGGCAGAGCTGGAATTTATTGAAAGGCATTTTAAAATATAAATTTCAAGCACTAAGGCTCAGAGAAAGAGAGAGGTGCTGGGGGGGGGGGGTGGGGAGTAAGACTCACTGGAGAGTTCCGGCTTGTGCTCCTCTGAGAGAGTGACAATTCATTTTCATCACAACAGATGTAGGTAACATCTGGCTATATCTTCAAATGGTTATTGAGACACCTAAATGAGATGACAGGGTGGTTCTGAGGGGCACCTGGAAGGATTTTAATATAAATCAGTAAATCCTAAGGATACAGGAAGGAAGTGTTAATCCCAATGATCGAGAATAAGACAACTATCACATTTTAAAGCCAAACTTGAAGCAAGCTTTAATTAAATACTGCCCAGGTAGATGGGCTCTGGCCAGGTCCACACCCAGGTTCCTGGGAAATGGCTCAGAATCAAGTATGGCAAGGACTAAGAAGGAAAACCCATAATTCATTGCATTTCCCATCAGGTCCAATCAGGAGCAAGCATACATCCTGACATATTTCCTGCCTACATACCTCCCACCCACATGTGATCAAACACATCTGGTGCTAATGGGTCAAACAAACTTGTTTAGGAGAGTGAAAACATGTGGCTTGGTATCTCCCATAAACAATGGTCTTCAGCATTTCAGGAACTGTCTGTCCTTGGGCAAGGGGCTTGCAGATCAAAGACATTTTTGTTTCATGGATATCTCAGGCATAGTAATTAAAACTTAAAATGTAACTTTGACTCTCACAGAAGGAGACTTCCATTGTGAACAAAGTTAACAGTTATGTCTGAGATTCCCAGGAAATGCCCAGGGGAAGAATGAGGGCCAATTGCTACATTAGAATAAAATACATTATATGAGAGGAATGTTATGTTTATATTGGTAATCTTCATATCAAATACTCTTAATTGTGCATGAATTTTTGCTTCTCAGCTTCTGAGAGGCTTGATCCAGACTCCATTAACTGAACTCTTGTCCTTGATGGCCTCAAGCTCTGGATTTGAATTGTGGACATTTTATCCTTGTGATCAGGTGTGTCTAGTAAATCTCTAACTTTCCTGTTCTTGGTGTAATTAGGAGGGCACAATGGGATTCTGGTTCCATGGTGTCAGGGACTTTTTTCCAAAGAATTATTTTATTTAGAGAGGCTACCATTGTATACATTTTCATCCTTTACCAAACAAAGCCCACACAAAATTCCCCAAGGGGAAAGACATTAAAATTGGGTGTCATTAAAAATGAAAGTAAAAAGGTGCTGGAGAAGTGTGGTCCACAATGTCGAAATGCTGGAAGTTTGTCAAGCAGCAATGGTAGCCATGTGGTCCATGTCAATTATACTTTACATAGATTACATTGGTGGCTGGAAGCAGAAATCAAGATCCATCAGCATGGCTTTAAGGATTTCTGCCAGTGTCTTTGCACTGGAAGAGTCTGGCACACCTTGCCTCCAGTGTCATGACTCTGATAAGCACAGTGAGCATGGAGTTGGATCCACAGCGTCCATCCCTGTACCGACATCCTACATCTGTAACACCAAGTCAATCAAGAGAAAGATGTAAGGCAGACACTAAATGAGGGACATTGTCCATTGACTGGGGCTTCACAAAGCTGTGCAACTTCTAAGAATAAATGGACTCTGAAAAAACTATTGTAGCCGATAGTTTGGGTCTCTGACATTCACATGAAAATGCTGAACCTGGTTGTGTGAGTCTGTAGAGGAGGGGAAGGCTGAGACACAGGACCCCTGGAGCACGCTGGTCAAATAGTCTGGCCATTTGATGAGACCAGGTTCAATGGAAGACTCTGCCTCAAAGGACGAGACAGAGAATGATTAAGGAAGACACAGGACATCAACCTCTGGCCTCTACACATGCAGACACACATGTGTGTGTACATATAACACACACACACACACACACACACACACACACACACACACACACACCACTAAGTAAACATGAAAAATTACAGCTTTTAGTTCATAATATTGTGTCAATATTCATTCATTAATCGTAGAAAATTTGGCATATTTAACGTTAGGAAAAACCAGATGTGGAGCTATTTGATTGTTTTTACAACTCTGCAAACCAAAAAACTGTCCTAAAGAGTTGGGTAAAAGTATATATAAATCCTAGATATAAAAGAGGAGCCTGAATCAAATATAGACAGTTAAGCATGGGACACCCAGGCCTTGGATCTCTGCATCTACAAGTAACAGGTGAAAACCTCACTGCTCTCCCCTGGCTCCCTCAGGTGACAGGTAGTGCATCTCAGGAAGGACGGAGCTAGTCAGAACTGGAAGCAAGGGGTGAGGAACCCAAGCAGAAAGGATGTAAGTAGGTCGTGTTAATTCTTTCACTGCTTGGGTTGTCTGATTGTAAAAGACGCCGAGTCCCAAGTTAGGAAGTGCAGGTACCTCAGCCCCGCTGAAGCATACAAGAACCAGACCCTGCAAAAAGTACTGCTTCTCAACTCGAATAATTCAGGCCAATGTGGATTTTGGTGGCCTGAATTATCTGTATCATTGCCCTAATTCTTCACTTTGACTGTGAAGAACGAGCTTTTGAGGGAAGTAGGCCATTCATTCCCTGAGATACTAGCTCCCTTCCTGAGGGATGAAAACTTCCTTAACACTTTGGAAACCTTTTTACAGGTGGATTGGGTTACAAGCTAGAAAAGGCATCTTCACCCAGCACAGCACTTTTCTTCCGGGGTAGCTGCAAGGCGTGCAGCCCACGGTCAAGTTCAGAAGAGACCCCCCCACTGTCTCTTTAACAGACGACTCAGAGAGCTGGCCACAATGGCGGCCCCAGGGACTCTGGTTACAGGTGTCCCCGGCTCCCACTGTGTTTAGTCACAGGGGAGGAAGAGACATCCTGTCTTCCTGATTTCATTTAGATAGCTAGCTATTTGCTAGCTATTTTCTGCTGGGCTTGTGCATTTTTCTCTGAGAGCAAATGACAGGTTTTGTTCGTTGATTCCCGGGGGTGGGGGGTGGGGGTGGGGGGTGGGTGGGAGGGGCAGGGCATGGTGGATTGCTGCCTGGGCTCTTTTTGTTGAGCAGGGAAAGCTGAGAAGTAAATGTCACCTGTAAGTTACCTATCCATTTCTCCTCTGTGTGTGAACTCTTTCTTTGTTGAAGAGCTATTTACTACTTTGAGACCGTCAAAAAGTGGTACCCGACCTGCCTCTGGCTTAGTAAGATAATCACCTAATTTTGGTTAGGGAAGGACAGGAACTCACTAAGGTAATCAGATCTTCCGCCACTTCCGGCAGGTTCGATTTTGCAGCAGGTACTGCGAAGTTAGGGCCTAGGAAGCTTCTTCCCTGGTCATAGAAAGTTAGCCAACACAGAGGACTTCTCTTCTAGTGTAGCCCCTTGAGTGTTGCAAATGGCAACTAAGGAAATCTTTAGCATGACATCTATGGATATTAAATGCATCACCAAATACCCAATGCCGATCTACATCAAACCAAACAAAAGCATCAGGTCTGAATAGGGTGTGTTAGTGCCAAAGCTTGGCTTAAAGTTTTCCATCAGTCATTGAAACAAGTGCAAATCCAGATATGCTCATAGCTAAGATAGAGGTTCTTCAGCTCCCAGGTGTGGCATGGGAGAATCCCAGGACCTCACTGACCAGCTAACCTTGCTGATCGGGTAAACTCCAGGTTCAGTAATGGAAGAAAACATCTGGCGTTAACCTCTGGCCCCCATATAAAATGCACATGCTCCTGCAGCAACAACCCCCACCCCTCAAAATGTGCACATATGTGAATACACATGTCCCATGCAAAGTAATACATCCCCACTGCTCTGACACATCTGTTGAGCCTTTGAAGGTAAGAGTCCCATCCTTGTTCCTGCTTTAGACAATTATCCTTTAAAATGACCTTCAAGATCTTTTATAATTAGCCTCATTTTGGCCATTCTAATAATCTTTCTTGTTGTGAATTTGGTTTTTTTGTTTTGTTTTTGTTTTTTCTTTTTGAGACAGGGTTTCTCTGTGCAGTTTTGGTGCCTGTCCTGGAACTCACTTTGTAGACCAGGCTGGCCTGGAACTCACAGAGATCCTCCTGTCTCTGCCTCCCAAGTGCTGGGATTAAAGTCATGTGCCACCACCGCATCTATGAATTTGTATTTTGAATTTCCATACTTTATCCACCTCCTGGAGAACTCTGTATAACTTTCATTACTTATCTGCTATGACTGAGTTCTCACAGGTGTAGATTGCCAGGGGCCAGGGGGAGGGGGGCTTGATTTACCCCTATTTGTGCTAGATTTAAAAGTTTGGATTTTTTCTCATTTTTGGACCGAAAGATGCTGTTCCCTTGTCTACTGTGGAGGCCACCATGCTTCTTAGTTTTGCTCTCAGAATACAGCGACTCATTATCCGTTCTAAGGATGCTGGCCTTGTCTTTAGTTCTCAACAATTTGATCATGGTATGGCTGAGTGAGTTCTTTTGTTTGCTCGTCTTTATTAATTTTGGACAATTTCCAGCTACCGTCTTTGAAAACACCCTTCTTTCCTCTTTCTTCTTGCCCTTTACTCTCCTCCTGAGATGCTGATCACTTGTATATGGACTTGCTTACGTCGTCCCAGAGATCTTAGAGGTCCTGTTTGTTTGTGAAGGTGTCTCAGCTTGGATAACTTCTTCCCGATCTTGCAGTTCACTGCTTTAGTCTCAGCTGTGTCTTGTAAGCTGTGAACTTGTTGAAGGCTTTTGTTTTACTTTTAATCATATGTACATGTATGTGCTGGGTATGTGGGTTCCCAAAGAAGGTTTGTCTGATCCTTGGGAGCTGGAGTTACAGGCAGTTGTAAGCCACCCACGGCAGGGAGTTAGGAACCAAACTGGTGTCCTCTGCGAGGACAATACCCACTCTTAGCTGCTGAACCACCTCTTCAGCCTCTTAAGCAATTTTGACGTCTGTCATTTACATTTAAGTGTCTTTCAAGTTCTCCACTCTTCTGCTTCAATTTCCTGGTCAGCCTTTTCCACTGGATCATTGGTTTCGTTAATCACAGCAAAGTTTCCTTATTCTGACATCCGTGTTGCTACCGAGTCTGTTTTGAATGTGTGCTCTAGCTCTTATGGTTTATTTTCAACCACTTAAAATTGTTTTTCTTTTAAGCTTTGAACAAATGCCAAATATCATATAGCGAATAAATACAGAGAAGGAAGTAAACAGGAGTTATGCCCAGAAATGAGTAGGTTTCTTCTTCCAGTGTGAAGGGTTGAGTCAATCTTGGTGCTTGGACTAAGCTTGGGTTCTGTTGTTTCTATGGTTACCACCTCTGACTCACAGGCTTCCCATTCTCAGAGTGGGTTGCTGTTGTCATCCTCTGCATCCTGTGGTCCTCTACTGGACAGAAGGATTTTTCTCTCTTCCTGCCTCGCTGTCAGGTCCCAGCAGGTTCTGCGTGTCTGTCCTTCACCCCTCGCCCTCTCTACCAGCAGAATTTCTCCTGCTTTTTACTTGGTACCAATTTGTGGGGGCGGATGTAAGGTTCTTCTGTTCCAGCTTTAGCTGAAGTCAAGTTCTCCGTGCTTCGAATCTGAAGGAAACTCTCTTGTCATGTTCCTGCCTGTCTACTGAACTCTGCCTGGTATCTCTGGCAGTCTAGGAGAGTTAGGGACCCTCTCCTTCGAGTCCTAGCCCTGTCCTAGAGAGCAGACCTCTGTTTGGTTTGGATGTAGGAAACTGGTCCCGAATGTACTTCCTCTTCCTCTAGGAGTACACGAACCTACTTTCTGTATTTCCCACAGACAATCTTTTCCCTTGAATCCTGACAATGGGGAAGGTGTCTTATGCTATCTGTTCCCCAGGGGAGAAGAAGTGGGAAGGAAGTTACACCTGTCCCTCCCTACCCACCCTGGAAGTTCACTACTGGGCCACCAAAAGGCTTCCCCTGCTCTTCTTTTCCTATATTTTTTTCCTTGTGAGCACGCAGTAGGGTTGTGGAGAAAAATGTGAGCTCCCCATGTGTCTGGGGCCCCAGTTCTGAAACGATGTGCCAGTTCGTATTCACATTTGTTAAACCTCCAGATTTATCCATTTGTGGTGGCTTCCCCCGAGCTCTGTCACAGATGAGCAGGCTCGTTCTTGTGTCTCATTCTCTTGGTGGGCTTTGGCTTTGAAATTCAATTTCCTTGGTTACTTTGTAACCTCGACTATTTCATGGTCTTGAGAAAATTTGTGATTTTGCAGATGACCCAGATCTGTCTGGATCCTTAAATAGGAACCATGTTCTCTCGATGCTTTCCACACCTTAAGATTTTTTTCCCAGCAGGCTTATTATGTATGAGTAAAATCTGATGACTGTGGCTCATTTCAGAAAACACGTTTTAATTCAGAATAACTATACCATCCTTGGCTTCTTTTCTAAATTCAATTTGAAAGAGTTTCATATTCTTTTCTTTCATCTGAAACCATGAAAAGATTACTGTCTCTAAAAAAAAAAAAAAAAAAAAAAAAAAAAAACTCGTGGATATGGTTGCATGTTTGCAGTTAAGACATAATTCACTTGCTTACAGTAGAGAGAAATGAATTCATACATTTTGAGAAAATCAAATGTCCAATTGCTTGACAAATTTGAGAGTTGAGAATGAGCTCAACAGATATCTATCACTGGGGAGAGAGGAAAAGTTCACATTGGCATTTTAATAGCTTACCTTACTTTCCAAGTCCTCAGGATTTGAAATGTTTTATCTATGAGTTTATTAACCGCATCATTGTGGTAGACAGAACAGTGCCATCTCCCAAAGAAATTTAAATCCTAACTTATGAAACCTGTTCTATGTGACAAAACAAAGCTTTGTAGTTAGTATTAAATTAAAGACACTCAAATATGGAGAGCACCTGAGAAAGTCCAACATAATCACAGGAATCTCTGAGAGCGGGAGGTAAGAGGATCAGGAGGGAAGAGAGAGGAGAGGCTGGAAGGAGAGACTTTAATTAGAGGGGTGAGAAAAGTCTGTAGTGTGAGCTTTGAAGGCTGTATGAGTCAAGGAGCAGGCAGCCAGCTCCAGAAGGCAGAAAAGAGGGAAACTGAGTCTGTCTCTGCACTGATGGGAAGATCCCATTGTTGCCCACACCTTGATTTTAGGGCTTCTGGGTCCATAATCAAGTTTATATCATTGAAGCCGCTGAATTTTGCTCTTTTGTTATAATAGCAATATGAAATTCATATAAACCCCAAGGAGGAGCTAAAACCCAGTGTGCCTGTGTAGCGTAAAAAAGGAGGTTTCCTACTGAATGCAGCCACTGAAGAAGATTTTCACTCATGTGGGCTTTAGTTGGTGGTCCTGACACTGGTTCTTTATAATTTGAGCTGCTTTGTATATTTTGTGCTGTTTTTTTTAAATTTAATATTTAATAGGAGAAAGTCGTGATTCTTGTCCCCATGCTAGGCAAATAGGTATAGCTCCCTTTATTCCAGAGGTATGTTATATTGCCTTGTTTTATCATAAATGATAAGATAGCATCCAAACCTTATGTGAGGAACGTATTTCCCATTTTTATGGCTTAGTGTTTAGTATCTTTATTATAGACTTCATGGAAAAGATCTGAGTGCCTCTCTCAAAGCTAAGCCCTTTCTTAGTCATAATAATATCTACACTTAATCATTTTCCATTTACTTTGAGCCACGCATGTTAAAGGCTTATGTTTATTTTATATAATCCTCATAATTTTAGAAGCATTTTTCTTACTCTTATTTCATAGGGAATGGAAGCACAGAAAGCCAGCAGCCCAAATCCATGTTACTCTGAACTCAAGGACATACACCTTCCCTTGCGCTATTGAACACTGCTCCTCACTAATGACAAAGGATGGCATTGGGCAAAATAAGTAAACTGGAAGACTTTTGTTTTGGGTATAATTTTATACTTCTACTTCTCTGCAAAGAACAAATAAACACAATGTGTCCAGCCAGATAAATGACTCTAATAATAAGCTTTCAGCCCCAGAGTCAGGAACTGAGTCAGGTCAGGTAATTAGTAACATTCAGACATTCTGGTATATAGCCAATGTCCTGATACATAGTTATCTTCCTCTTGTCCATGGCCAAAAGCACCCCCTGGGTACTAAATAGTAGGTTCTGGTTATTGGACTTTTGAATACCTACAGAGAAAGGGCTCTCTCTAGCTTCCCAAGACAGGGAGTTTCTCAGATTCATACTGTCTTTTCTCAGTCAGAATCCACAGGTTCTCTATTAGGGAATCAGTGTGGATTTTCAAATGGTACAGAAGGTTATGTCACCAATGCAACTGGGAACCCAAGACAGTTGCTAGGGGGTTTTCTTTCCCTGTATGCTTATAGAAGCTGCCCATAAAACAGTTGCAAATGGCAGTAATGAAGATTTGTTTTGTATCCTGCAGTCATTTGTTATATGGAATAAAAAGTTCATACAGCTTTCAAGAGAATAATCCTCAGTGGAAGTTAAAACTTTCCATTATTTCAAACATCAAGGGAATGGTTCACAGAACTCACAATGGTTCACAGAGATGTTATTCATTGGTGATAGACTCTACACCGAGTTCATGTGTAAACTTAGGACATCTGACCATTCATTAATTCAACAAATCTTTATTGAACTGATTTGTGCAGAGCACTATGCTAGACACTGTGGATAGGCAGCCGTCTGGACAAAATAAAATGCTTCAGGGTCCCCAAGCCTGGTAGGCCCTAAGGGTAGAGATCAGGTGATAAATGCAACCAGGCAAGTTGTTGTGATGAGAACCAGAAGAGGCATTTAATACTGGTCACGGAGGTAGAGAAAAACCGTCTTTACAATAGAGAGAAAAACTGAGCTGAGTGTTGAGGCATGAGTGAGTGTTCATTAGAGCAGGAGACAGTTTCAGGCCGAGACAGGATTTCATGGAATGACATGAAGGTGTGAGACAACATAGAAGATTCATGTAACAGGTAGTAGTGTGACAGGGTATAATGTGTTATAGGAAAATGCTGGCAAAGTAAGAGCTTATATGTACCTGAAGTCAATGCTATATATCCTGCGAAGAAGTAGGGGTATTTTCCTGTTCGCAGTGGGGTCACTGAATGTTTTAAGAAACGGAAATGCTGTGAACGAGGCTGGAGAGATGGTTTGGTTAAGAGTACTTGCTGCTCTTCTGGAGGGTCGGAGTTTGGTTTATATCACCGAGTCATGTGGCTCACACCAGCTTTAGGGGATCTGATGTCCTCTTCTGGCCTTGTGAGCACTGTACTCATGTCACACACACACACACACACACACACACACACACACACAAATCACTATGAGAGGTGCTACACTGCCTATGTATCAGATTGCCAGTCATAGGGGTAGGGACCTTGTCTCATCGTATTTATCTGCCCCCATACCACCCATAGCACTTAGAATATATTTAGTGGTTAATACAATTTTTAGATTCCTATAGATTATTTTAATGATTTATCATTAACCCAATTCTGATACTTTTCTCATCCCCCAAATATGTTGTATTCATGAGCAGATCCCGTACTGGAAACAGGGCACTAGAACAGCTTGGTTCTTTGATATTCATCAGCAATAGTTACTGCTGTGCGCATTTAAATCTATCAACCCAGATTCCTACAAGCTACATCCACAACAAGTATCAGTGTCAAGGTTGACCCATTGTCTTTTACGGAACATCATTGTTGGTTGTCTATACGGTTAGTATTAGTGTAGTACTCCAAAATGGCCAAAAAACACCAAAGCGCCTCCTCTAGCCTGGGAGAGAGGGTGGCCCAGTGGCTATATTACTATCCTTTTCAAGCTTCAGTGTCTGCAAGTGAAAGCAGCTTGGCCTCATTCCAGTCTGTCTGTCAGAGATTAAAATTGAACTTTAACCATGGTGCACCCAAGCGTCTACACACTACAGAGTTACATTTATGTAGAACTCAGCGGGTGAGATTGAGGCTCTGCTAAGCTGAGGCAGACATTAAGTAGTTTAAAAGAGCACACAAACGGCTTGGTAGGTTGTAGGAGGTGGGTTATTTATTGCCCCAGGATGGAGCACTCTGAATAAAGGTCCCCCAGCATCCCTGCCTTCTTTTACAGTAGAATTTCTAAGCTGGACACATGTAGCTGCCCAGATAAAGACAGCATGTCCTAGTGAAGTGGCATAAGGCAGGAAAGACCAGTTATTGGATACCAATGTCGTGAGCGATTTGCTTACAGCACAGCTTGTACTTCCTGTTTGCTAAGGATGACTTCAGCTGCTACCCAGAATGGGAATGACCTGGAGGAATAAACAGCTGAAGCAATGGGCCGTTGCCCTTAACAACCTGCCTGTCACTCACGCTTCTTTAAAACCTCATTTGCTTGCCTGCCCCACCTTGTGGCTGTAGAGACGACAAACTGGACCTGGTACCAAAGCCCTTCTGGAGCTGTCCTGGCTTCAGTCCATGGGTGACATCTCTGCTCTTCCGCTCTGATTGGTGTCAGAGTGCTTATTCCAGAAAGATCTGCAACAGTAGCCTCTCTGGCAGCTCAGTGTGACCAAGCAACAATTCACTAGTCAACAGAATGTGACTGTGGGTGCCTTTTCAAAAGAAAATGGAATATTCTCTTTTTCCCATTCTTTTACCTTTCAGCCAAAAACAAAGCCTTAGTCATTAGCTACCTCAATTACACAGACTGGCCACACATGCTATGCTAGGTGTAAGGATACACTAGAAAAACCTGGGTCCTAACACCGTGAAACTGATGTCTTAACCCTGGAAGAAGTCATTGTTGTTTTGGATTTTTGTTACCACTTTATTCTAGTGCAACCGGGAGGCAGCAGGAAGATGATCCAGTCAAGTGTCTCCGGGTTGCAAACAACAGAAACTCAATCCAGAATGGTCAAACCAAGAAGGAAGCTTGTGGCTCTTGAAACCAGGAAGTCTGGAGTGGGCAGGCTTCAGGTGTGACCTAATGTATGGCACAGGTTACCTATAGAACTTCGTCAACACATAAAAGAACAGAAAGAATAATTCTTTTATTTGCCGAGTCAGGAAGACGCTGCCAGTAGCTCCTGAAACTACATGAATTTTTCTTAGCATTAGTGGAGACAAAAAACAAAAAACAAAACAACAACAATAAAAAAAACTTGTTCATTAACTATTGAGTAAAGGAATTGAGTTACACTTTGATTGGGACAATTTTAGATCAGGCTAACTCCTATCTGAATTAATTATCAATACCCAAATCATACACTGTGCCTACTGCCTTGCCATTGTGAAGGGATGCTGCCACCCTGAGTAGCTGAAGCCAATCACTATCTGTGGGACTGGTGGGAATAATTAGGCTAGCTTAAAGTTCCTGGCTGCTCCTCAGTGGGAAAGAAATGCCAGGAAGCACCAAGACAGTGTCCTCTACTAAAGACGAGCAGCCCTGAGAACACGGGGGTGGGGTGGAGGGGTGGGGGTAGGGGTTCCCAGGCTCAGGGGTGTGGCACATGTTTTGTACTTTGGCAACTGTGTGCACAGCGTTGAGAGGGTCTGTTACCGGGGTAATAACTGGAAAGTCATGATTAGGACTTTACGCGTACCCTCTGGGAATTTGGGCTGAGAAAGCAGGGCGCTATGAAGTGGAATTGTTGACTGGAATAAAAACAGCGAGAATAAGTTAGCATCATGATCTCAGAAGAATCCAGACAAACTCGTGTCTGGGTAACCTTTTCTTCTCATAAGTCCGTGTGTGTCCTAAGCCAGTAATAGAATTCTAGTGAATGCTCTGATTAAAAAAGCTTTGAGCACAGGGGCTGAAAGACATATCACTAAAACCGACTGCTTCGCTGAAATACCTGCAGCCGTTAGCCATTTCTAGTAGGTTTCTGTATTGTGTCCTTTGTTGCCTTTATTGCTGTTGCTTAGATTTTTGCCTTGGGTTGAACCTGAACATCAGAACAATGCTTTGTATTGAATCTAGCACCACCTTTCATTGCAAGGGCTGTTGAAAGCATTGGTGGAAACTGTATTAACTTACACTGTGCCTGACGTAGAGCAGAGAGATAACACTGTGTAAGCAGCATTGTGAACCCTGAGTGTGAAGAAGAAGTGAACGCTAAGCTTCAGACACTTGTGCTCTGAGTCCGGTGTTACCGCTGTGGTCTCTCCTCAGGATTCCTGCGGGGTCTGTTCCTTCTATTGTGCCCGTTTCTGTCATCTGTTCCTTGCGCTGTGATGGTTTGACCTCAAGGCTAGGGTAGACCAATTGCTTAAAGCAGCAATTTCACAGCCTTAACAAAAAATTAGGCTAAGTCTGTTACGTAATTGCAGGGAAGTTTTCATCATTTTATTGCTTTGCTGTTTACACAACCTTCATCAACCCAGGAACATACAGAATGAAAAATAGCCTGTGTTCATTCTAGGTACTGCAGAAGCAAATCCCCTTTTAACTGTTTACTCCAGTGACAGAAAAATATTTTTTGGAATTCCCAGGAAGTCTAGAAAGGAAGCATTTCCTGCTGCCTACTGGTATTTCCTAGGAAGTATCTGAAGAAGCATTCTGCCTCTAAAATGTGCTTTTGAGGATATGACAGTTGCCGTTAGCTGTAATTGTGTTAAAAATATATTGACAGCTGAGCATGGTGGCACATACTGTATCCCCAGCACTTAGGAAGCAGAGGCAGGAGGATCTCTGTGTTCAAGGCCAGTCTGGTCTATAGAGTGAGTTCCAGGACAGCCAAGCCTGGTACACAGAGAAACCCTGTCTTGAAAAAAAAAAAAAGTGTGTGTGTGTGTGTGTGTTGACTACACCTTGGCCTTTCTGATGGAACTAGATTGATAGGAACTATAAAGGAAGCTCAACATGGAGGATTTTGGAACCACTTTCAGAACTGCGCTGGATGGAGACTGGAGACTGGAGAAAGGTGAAAGCCTGGTGGAAGGGGTCCATATGTTAGATCACAGTATGGTGTTAGTGAGGCCAGGCACACATCTTACTGTACCAGATTACATTTGGCCTCTTGGTGAGGAAGAGAGTGCAGGAGACCCTAGTAGAGAGGAAGGCAAAATAGAAAAAAGCAACACTTTGAACTTTCTTAATGATGCTTCCTTGGCTTAGCCCAGAATTGGCATAATGAGGCTAAAGCCCCCAGGTCCAGGGTGACTTAGATGGTGTATACCCCAATGCACAATCTTTACTTTTCAGGAACCCACACAGGAATGTAGGGGACAGTTCCAGTGGCTGTCACTGACCACACTATGAGCCGAGCTGTCCCGGGATAGATCCTGAAAGTCTCAACCCTCAGACTGAAAATAAAAGATGAAGTGTCAGACACAGTGGTGCATGCCTGTAATCCTGACATCAAAGGCTGAGGCCAGAAGATCCCTGGGAATTGGAAGCCAGACAATGCCACATTAACCAAAGCTATAGGGAGACCTTGCTTCAAATAAACAAGCATCAGAGAAAACAAGCAAAATGACAAAGGATGAGAAGAACTAAGGACGATCCCTCAGTCTTGGAAGATAAGTTCAGGCCAAAAAAAACACATGACAGCCAGGAGAGTTTTGGTGGGGGATGTCTTTCTGTATGCTGTGAATATATGTTGTTACCATTGGTTAATAAATAAGCTGCTTTGGCCTATGGCAAGACAGCTTAGAGGCAGGTAGGAAATCCAAGGAGAGAGACAGGAAAGAGAAAGGCAGAATCTGGAGAGACACCAGACCAGCCTGTTGCCCAAGAAACAACATTCCAACAGACTAGTAAGCCACAGAGCACATGACAAAACATATATTAATAGAAATGGATTAATTTAAGATATGAGAGCTAGCAAACAAGAGGCCTGCCATAGACCATACAGTTTATAAATAATATATGCCCCTGTGTGTTTACTCGGGTCCGAGCAGCTGCAGGACCACATGCCAGGTGGGACCAGAGGAACCTTTCAACTACAGAGGGTTTTTTTTTTGTTTTTGTTTTTTAAATATAAATCAAAAGAGAGGCAGGAGGATGCCAAGGAGAGGGGAAGACTGAATACTTGGAAGTCAGAGAATTAGTTTCTTTCACACACAGATCACCTACAAAGCAGAAAATCAAGCCCACCACAGCATGTTCCAAGGCATCGATTAAAGCTAGAACATTAGTCATGACATACAAGTATACTATCTTAATGGTTGCTTTTAGCTATACATAGCTTTAAAAGAACATGGAAAATAGGAAGCATACATAAAGCTATGTAATAGGAAGAAGAAAATTTCAATGTGAAGACACAGGGTCTCTGATTAAGCTCTGAAGGTAATGAATGAGACCCTCCAGCATTATTTACATACAAGAAAAATTATCTGCCCATGAGGAAAAAAAATCCAGCTCATCACATCAGAACTATCCGAGTCATCAGTTCAAGCCAGAGACAAATAAGACCAAGTATAGCAAAAAAGTATTTTAAAAGACTCAAAAAAAAAAGAAAAGAAAAAGAAAGAAAGAAAGAAAGAAAGAAAGAAAGAAAGAAAGAAAGAAAGAAAGAAAGAGAAAAAGCCAAAAATAACATAAACCTTTATTGGTCTCGCTGTTGGGCTAGAGGGAGTGGCTTAAAATTTAAGAGAACTGACTGGCTGTTCTTCTGGAGGACCTAAATTTGATTCCCAGTACTCACATGTTGATTCACAGCCATTGTAACCACACTTCCAGGGGATCTGATGGCCTCTCCTAGCCTCCATGGACACCAGGCAAGTAAGTTGTGCACAGAAAGACATGCAGTCAAAGAACCCATAAATATAAAACAGCAACCTCAAAAAGTACTATTAATGTCTTACCACATTTTCTGTGACCCTTTTCTTAGCTATGTGTTTTAGTTTAATTCTGAAGTGTCTCACTTTTGTTTTTGTGTTTTGAACATGCTCCCTAGCTTGTGGCATTGTTTTGTCAGACTGGAGAGCATTTAGGAGGTAGACCCTGGCTGGTAGAAATAGAATACTAAGTTTAGGCCTTTGAGGGCTACAGCCTGGCCTTATTTCCTGTCCCTTGGTCCATCACAAAGTGAACAGCCACATTCCTGTCAGCATGCACTGACCCACTCCTCCCTGTCTTCCCCATTATGATCAATAGCAATCTGTCAGAACCAAATTAATAATAATAAAAAAAACAAACGAATATTTCCTAGTATAAATTATTTCTGTTGAGTCATGATGAAAAAGTAACCAATACAGAAAATGGGTATCAGAGTAACAGGGTCATTGCTGTGATAATCATGACTTGGTTCTCAAGCATTTGAACTGGTTTCCAGGAGGAATGTGTAAGAGTTTGGACATGCAAGCCAGAATTTTTGTTTGTTTGTTTTCCGAGACAGGGTTTCTCTGTGTAGTTTTGGTGCCTGTCCTGGATCTCGCTGTATAGACCAGGCTGGCCTCGAACTCCCAGAGATCCAACTGGCTCTGGCTCTCGAGTGCTGGGATTAAAGGCGTGCTCCACTACTGCCCAGCTGCAAGCTAGAATATTATAATCTCTGTGGAGTAGCTGAATCTTGTAGGACTTTGGAAGACTAGCAGGTGGTAGAAATATAAACAGTAAAGATTATGCACAACGAGGTCTCAAGAACAGGGGTGTAGTCAGAAGTTTTCCTGTGTCCCGCCAGGCTCAAGGTTGGGACAAATGTCTCCCATTCACATCCCGAAGCTGCTTAGTCCCAAGTAAACACACAGAGGCTTGTATTATTTACAAACTGGATGGCCTATGGCTCAAGCTTCTCGATAGCTAGCTGCTATAACTTAACCCATTTCTATTTATCTTTAAGTTTCCACGCAGCTTCGTGGCTTACCAGTGCCTTCGCATCTTGCTTCTCCCGGCAGGGGCTCACAGAGCCTCCTTTTCCTCTTCCCCTCTCTCCAGTTAGAATGTACGGCCTAACCTTATTCTGCCTCACCATTGGCCAAACGGCTTTATTTATCAACTAATCAGAGCAACACATATTCACAGCGTACAGAAAGACACCCCAGAGCACAAGGGGGTCTATAGAGAGAGAACCAGGGTTATCCACATTATATTGTGGCAGAGTTTGTTTACATTCTGCACATGTTCTGGAAATCTGAGTGAGACTAAATTCAAAGTAATGGACCCATTTATCCGGTACAGGAAATGAAAGTCACGGCAGCAGAGAGCTCACGCTGTGGCAAGGTCATTGCTGATTGCTCTTAGGTTTACAGTGAGAATTCACAGCAAAAGTAAAACAGGAGGTTTTGAAAACCATGTGGCTTGGTGAGGGAAAAGCACAAACCACAATTTTACAGAGACCAGTGCTATGAAAGAGAAGCCATACACTTTGTACTAGAACCACAGAAAAGCTGTGTGTAGGGCAAGAACCTTTCTCGTTGAAAGGCTTCAGTGTGTGAAAATGCAAGCTCATTTGAATGTCCTTTGAAGAAAGAAGGCCTGGGAGAGCTTCTCAGGAATATTACTAAAAGAAAGGCCTTCCTGGAAGAGTGTTTTCCCGGGGTTCCCCTGTGCAGGCACTCAGAGGTTACTACTAATCGAGTGGGGGCGGTGGCTACATCTTAAGCAGGCAACAGAAGTCAGCATCATCCTTACGGTACTGGTTTTGCTGTCATACAGAATGGAGGAGTTAGGCAGAGGCTGTGCCAAGACTCCAGACAAAAGCCCGGGGATGTTTAGCAGGTTCGGGGTGTTTACAAAAAGTCTGACTGGGATACTAATGAGCTTTGAGAGTGTGGCCTACATCTCAGTGGTGATGCTAGGATGTAGGAGATTCTAGAAACACTAGGTGTCTGCTGGAGAAAGCTGCAGGCAGGAAGCGAAGTCGACCTAAGAGAAAGGCAGAAGGTGCTTCAGAGGCCGCAGAGCCAGGGTATACCAAGCCCTTTGGGATTCACCTCACGTCATCACAGTCACCAGATGCCAGACACTGAGGTATAGGGTTTGATGTTTGCTTTGGTGAGTTCTAGTCTTGCTTTGGTCCAGTGTTTCCTTCCTGTCCTCCTCTCCCTCCCTTTTGGGTTGGGGATGTTTGCTCAGTGTTGTGGCTTTCTTTTCTTTTTATTAGACAGCAACTTACAGTTAAGAGATTGCCTGGAATCTAAGTTCAGTGACTTTTGAGTATTGTTGGGACTGTTGAGCCTGTGATGACCCTTGATGTTATACTGAGTGCATTTTGTATTATGAAACAACTAAGGGCCTTTGGGAGTCAGGAGTGAAATGTTATGGTTTGAATCTGGAATGTCTCCTGCAGGCTTATGTTCTGGACCCTGTTCTCTACTGGGTGGAAATCTTTTGCAAGGCTGTAGAATATTTAAGAGGTAAAACACTACCGTGCTTTCCATCCCATGATTCAGTGAGGTCTTCTAAAATAATAGCCCAAACAAACCTCTCTTCCTTTAAATTGTTCCATCTTGTATTATGCCCAGAGTGATAAGAAACTAACTCAGTATGTGTGTAGAGACCAATTGAGACTCATACATATGTAGGGATGGGGATAAGAGGAGGAAGTAACACATTTGTTTTATGCTTTGGTCTTATTGTCATTTTAAATCCTGCACAAGTGCAAGGATTAACAAGCCATTCAGTCTACATTGAACGCCAGGCTCACCAGCCTGCCACTGGCTCCTTCCTCATCTCCCAGTAGTAGAGTTCTGGCTGCTTTTTCCACAAACTCTCCACTTACTTCCCTCAAGTTGGGAGAGGACAATCACACCACACCCATGGCCTTTTCTTTAAGTTCTGGCTTTACACTGACAGGAAAAGCTGCTATGAACAGTAGTATGTTGCAGAATATTTGTTAAACTATGCAAAGATGTGTTGCATTTGTTTAGTTATGTGAAGATATGTTGCTATTCTACCTGCCTGCCTAAGGCACCTGATTAGTCTAATCAGAAGCTAAATGGCCAATAGTGAGGGAGGAGACTTAGGTGGAACTTCCAGGCAGGGAGTGTAAATAGGAGGAGGAATTTAGGCTTTAGAAAGAAGAAAGAAAAGAAGACACCAAGGGCCAGCCAGCCAGATGCAGAAGAAGCAGTAAGGTAGGACATATAGAATGAAAGAATGTTAAAAAGCCCCAAGGCAAAACATAGATGAATTGAAACAGGTTAAATTAAGTTAAAAGAGCTAATGGGACAAGCCTAAGCTAAGGCCGAGCATTCATAATTAATAAGTCTCTGTGTCTTTATTTGGGAGCTGGTTGGTGGCCCAAAGAAATTTCCAACTACAGTAGTGTATTTGCCAAGTGCTGACCACGGGTCAGGGAGACACTGTGCTGACCACTCCATGCCCACAGTCTTAGTTATTCTTCATATGGATCTATGAGACTGATGCTATGTACACAGTCATTGGAGAAAAGAGTGGACTGGGGACTGTAGAGATGTAGCTTCTTGGCCAGGACCTCCTAGTAGGAGGAAGGTCAAAGGCTCAGACCCTAGACCCCCAATGCCATCAGCAGAGCCCCCACATCTCTGTCCCAACCTTGTAACACTCTCAGAGGACAGCTCAGCTCCATGTGTAATAACACTTTTATATTACTGGGATCAATTACCTGACTTACGGGAAGATCTGTTCTGGCTCCTGCTTTCAGAGAATATGAGTCCACCAGGCAGGCAACTCATGGTAATGGGAGTGGGTTAGTCCCTGCTAGCAGGAGCTTAGGGCAGGGGCTCTGCATTACAATGGGTTGGGAAACAGAGAGCTCTAGCTAAAGCCAGATGTCGGTATCACCTTTGAGGCCCACCCATGGAAACCCACTCAGGTAGCCACATCAGGGTCCTCAAAATTCTACAATCTTTCACACAGGACAGCAGCTCAGGATCAAGTGTTCAGACACATGAGCCCATAGCAAAACTCTAACAGCAGGCTGAGCAGAGGTCATCATCTATAACTGCTTTTTCTTGATGGTTTATATATTTTGGATTCCCAGGTACTGACTTCAATTTTTTGTGGGGTGGTGGTGGCAGGTGGCAGAACTGTCTTGTTAGCAGGGGGCCACCTGAAGTCACTCTCCACCTTTCCAGAGATCCATGGATAGTCAAAGACTTCCTAAGTGCTGCTCTGTCCCTTCGTTACTTCCCCAGAGCCTTTCTAATTGCTCACGTTTGGAGTCGTTATTAGGACTATTTCCGGTACTTCAAAGGTATGTTTTCAGTACTACTCACCCTGTTGCCATTCTTACTAAGCTCTGACACGGCAACCCTCACAGTTCAACACAGTTCCAGGCAAGTCCCTCCCCCCAGGATGGCTGTTGTTCAGACAGCAAAGGAGAATCACAAGCCAGAAATATGCAGGTGTTAATATTATATATTCAGACTCCGGGAACACACATTGTAAGCTTTGCCTTTTGATCCCCTCCCCTCCACCCTCTCCTCCCATTTCTGCACACTCACCCTTTCTCAGAACTATCCCTGACCCCCTCTGCCCCCATCCCAGTCCTATAGAATACCTTCCCAAAGACAGTTGTTTCACCCCCAGTGTTTCCCAGAAGACAGTTTCTCAAGGGATGCTCCAAAAGTTACAGAGCATCAAGTAAGATTCTGAGGTTCAAACTTGGTCTTCTGGAATGCAAAACTGCTGCTCTTTCTATAGGCCTGTGTCAAACAACGAATGTTTTGACTCACCTAGATCTGAAGTCTCCCATTTACTATCATTCTTATGGATGGGAGCTAGCAATATGTAATGGTAAAAACAATGTAATGGCATGAGGGTGGTAGAGACACCAGCCCTCTCTCCTTTCCATAGACTCCTGCTTGGTACAGGATTCCAACTGGATCAGCCTAGACAGAGGGAGAGGGAAATACCTCACAGGTGCTGTTTCTGTCTTATGCTCAATGGGATGGTGGCTTCTGATGATAGGTTCCTCTTTCCACCTTTTAAAAAAGGCAGGATCTCATAGCTCAGGCTGACCTAGAACTCCATAGGTAGGTCAGGCTGACCTTAAACTTACATGTTTTCTGAAGTCTCTAAGTGCTAGGAATCTACCTTCTAAGTGGTGAGGTATGGATCTATTTCCTATACCATCTTGCTTGCTGATTGGAGGGAGTTGAGGGATTCTCTGTGTCTTCCTGACCAAAAAGATGAAGTGTAAAGAAGGGTTTTGAAAAGGAAATAAGCTGTGTGTGTGGATGCTCTATTGTCTCCCATGCCAAGGGAATATTGGGACTCTCAAATTGCCCTGAGATATATCACCAAGTAAAGAACACCAATGGTCTTGATCCTGGAGTCAGAGAGAAATCTCAGTATCATTTTGGCCTTAATGGATGAATGGAAGGGGGGAACATGGGGTCTTTTGGAAAGAGTAAGGGTAGGCAGCTAGAGAGACAGCATACCTGCCTTGCCTCTGGGGAATGTAACTCAGCCACATCACAGAGTAGCTAACTGCGTGGCTTTAAGCAAGTTAACTCTACCTTCTGAGTGTCAGCTTCTTTTCATTTTAAAATAAACTTTATTATAAAAGACCTGCACGTAAATGTGTGGGATTTTATCTGCATGCTGGAAAGAACAATGGTTTGGGCAGAGAGGTGTGAGGATGAGTGAGTGACAAAGAAATCGAAGTTTCTTCAAATAAAAATATTTGCCATTTGATATGCAAGCCAGATGAATTCCAGGAGAAATGTTAATTTGCTTAAGTAAGTTTCCAAACAGATGGGAAAGAAACAAATGTATTTAGGTAGAGACCGAATACCAGATGACAACATTTATCTTGGCATCCAGATCTGAAGAGTTTTGCTTTTGTTATAATTTCTCTTAGGGGCGTTAGCAATGCGCTTCTATGATTAGGCACTAAAATTAACTCACATAATGCGAAAATGAGACTTAAGAAGAAGGAACTGAAAACCAGTGTGACTGGAAGAATCCAAATGAAGCAGTTTGAGTACTGATGAGTTTCATGGACTAGGTTAAAAGACTGCGATAGAAAATCCATTTTGTGAGTGACAAAAGGCACAGAAGGTGTGAGCTGCGGCATTGGGGTTACTGGCCACTTGGAACATAAAACACCGACTCTTTACCTGAAGCCTTGGCTGTAGACTCTAGTTGGTCGAACCTCCGCAACAATCTTCTGCAACAATGCATCCTCTGAATCTGCTGCAACAATGCATCCTCTGAATCTGCTGCAACAATGCATCCTCTGCAACAGTGTATCCTCCGAGACTATATGCCAAGCTGTAAGAGCTATGAATACATACTACATTGGAAATATAAAGCTGATGAACAGAAATAGATCTAAAGAAACAGAGATTCAGGAAGCCTTCCTGTTATTAAACTTTATCATTTCAAATATGGTTTGACAAATATGTCTAAGAAATTCATCAGTTCCTCATTTTTCCACAGATCATCTTTGTTACAGATGTCCTGATGACTTTAGAGACAGAATAGTCATTAATTACTCCTTGGTCTCCAGGAAACATAGAAACAAATATAAATTCGTATAAGGCATATAGTTTTCTTACACTCAAATCTTCAAGTGAAGAGAGAATAACATGTTTGTTAATCTTTAATCCAAGAAAGAAATACTATTAAATTGCTTTCCCACAGCATACCCTAAAGTGTGTTCCTTTGTTGAGTAATATTTTCCCACAATGCCTCAGCCGCCAAAACAGTCATCAGAGATCTACTGATTTATTTGGTCACATGTAAACTAAAACTTCTGTATAGCTAAAGATACCCCAATTAAAGTTGAAAAGGTAGTAATGGAGAAGATTTAAAAAATACAAGAAGATAAAACTAAAAATCATAATGTATAATGAGTCCCTACAGAATAGTATAAAAAAACCGACCTACAGAAAATGTTTAGTTGATATCACAAGTCAATGCACTAAGAATAGCAGAGAGCCAATGGGATTTGTGAGGATTTGTGATCCTGTATTGAAAGCAGGAAAATGCACACTCAAACCATGACTCCTCACTCCCAGGTGGGATGTGATTTTATTTCCCATTCTCACTTGTCTGTCACATACATTCAATCTTTGGAGCGTTTTGTGGGGCTGGTGAGGAATACCCACCTCTGTATTTCTTTAATTTGTGTGTGTGGTTTTTAAAGGTAGGAACAGTGTCCTTGATGTCCTTTGGGTGGCCCCATATCCACTGTTGTTCAGATCTCCTGCTCCTTTTTCTATAAGGAAGGGAAAATGGTTTCATCTCACTGGTTCTTTCACCTCTGATGTCTGAGTCTGGAGGACATCCATGTCTCAGGAAAACCCTAGCACATTCAACAAGAATCTCACATAGAACATCATGAGTCCATTCTCAATTGAATCAGAGGGACCATAGGGAAGCAACCACATCCCACTTCACAGCTTTGACCACCTCTTTTTTTTTCTTCCCACATTCCCAACCATTCTCCTCACTTTCCCAAACTCAGGTGATGGTATCCCTCATAATCCATCCTCCTGAGTGATATAATCCAGACTCCATTTCAACCTTGTCCACAGGGTTGCCCCAGCAGGGAAGCTTTCTCTTCCAATTCCTCCTGTGTTCATCACTGTTGCTTGGATTCTAAAGGCTCCCTCGAGGGAGGAGGTGAGAAGGTGCGGTGTCAATGGCACAGACACCAGGAGTCCATTGAAGGCAAATAATGAACTCATTTATTCAATAACAGGGAAGGCCTTATATACCCTCCTCCCAGCACCCACTCTATGTGGTCATCCCTCATTGGCTAGGCATGATCAGGAACTCTGACTGCAACTGTTGGTAGGCCCTCAGGCAGACTCCAGGTTGGCTCATAAGGAGTACATTATGTGCATGCCTTGGCAACTGGTCTGAGCCAATTTCCTCGACCCTATGGTCCTGTCCTATTACACCTCACCTTACCTCAAATTTTGCTATGCACAATTTTCTCCATCTACACACACATAGTGGAAATTTAGAGATGTTTATGACCGACAGAAAATCCATAGCCATAATTTGGAGGGTGAGGGCACACATGGGGATAAGAGCTATAACTGGGTTGCAAGCAATTCAGCCTCTATGTGTCCTTGGCCGACTTTCTCACCTTTCTTTTTAAAAGTCCTGCTTTAGCTGTAAAATCAGATTGATAGAGCTTTTCTGAGGCAGTTGTGAGGAATGAGTAGGTCGAATGCATAAATTGTGCCCAGTGCAGCCAGGGCCCCCAAAGTCCTCCAAGGAGCAGTCACTTCACATAGGTGTCATGCAGACTGTGCCCTCTCTGCCCCCATGGCTCCTGTGATACATCACTTGAAACAGGAATTGGTCTCAAGACAGGATGGACATGCCCGGGGATAGGGAATGAAAAGTTAGACCGACGTGGAACTGGTGCCGCTGGACGCCATTCTAGAGGGTGGTGTACGTATGCCTTTTCCTTCAGGAAGTAGCATCTGGAATTCAGGACTGAGGAAATCCAAGCATATAACATTGTAGAAAATTACCCTTCCATAATCTACTTTAGCCTTTTGGCTGTGTTTAGGCTCCTTTTTTGGCTCTCGCTAATTTAAGTAAGAGATATTGGATAAAAAGCTGACCTTCCTATCCTTGCAACTGTGTGTACTCGAGTTTTGGGGGTGACTTTAAAATGTTTCTAGCTTTGTGAACTCAGCAGGAAAGTATACTGCCTAGACTGGTAGAAATTCATTTAAGCTTTTTCAAATTCTTCAAATTCTTACTTCCAGCAAGCTACTTTTTATTGTAAAATTAAAATCCACAAACTGAAAGGATTAAAACACAAAGCCTATTTTCTCCTTTGACAAAGCTTCTGTTGGACACTGTCACTAGCTGCTTATCTCTCATTGACAATACCTCCACAGCCCACTTTTACTGAGTTTATAAATTCTTTTGTCATATAATGTAGTCTTGGGGGATATTTTTTTTTTAATGAGGAAATAGAGTAAAGAGATAGCTTATAGATAACAAGAAGTTATTTGTAGAATAGATCTTAAAAAGTTCTTATGAATAAAAATAAACCTGGAGCTGAGTATTGGGGTCAACGCTGGAAGATCAGAGAAGCAGACAAGGCACAGCCACCTCACCTTGCCAATTTCTCAGCTGATCCTGTTTCCTCATACTGGAAGCTTCTGAGTCCTCATCCAGAATGAATCTTAGCTGAACTGCTGCTAAAAGCCCACAAGCCTAACCAGGCTCTAGTTCCTGGTCCTCACACCTTATGTACCTTTCTGCTTTCTGCCATCACTTCCTGGGATTAAAGGTGTGAGTCACCACACCTGGCTGTTTCTAGTGTGGCCTTGAACTCACAGAGATCCAGATGGATCTCTGCTTCCCAAGCGATAGGATTAAAGACATGTGTGCCACCATTTTCTGGCCTCTATGTCTATCTAGTGGCTGTTCTGTCCTCTGACCCCAGGTAAGTTTATTAGTATGCACAATATATTGGGGGACACAATATATCACCACAGTTGTTCTTCACACTCGTGGAAGTTAGGAGGTACAAGACAGCTGTAGTGCTAGTGTCTGGCAAGATCCCATCTAGCTGTTGCCACCTTTGCAAATGCTCAAATGATGGGAATGAATAGCTGGCCCTTCTAAGTTTCTGTTTGTAATGTAATGGATCCCATTTATAAAACCTTCACCCTCATAATCCCATAACTCACTGACACCCCCCCCCCCACACACACACATATAACTCTTAATACCACTCTCTTTGAAGTTAAGAGTTCAACATGAATTTTCAAGGTACTCAAATATGGCATCATAACTTGACAAAATCTTTTGTTCCTGGGGTGCTTCAAAACTATCCATTAACTTTAAAAAAATAATAATTCTGATCTAATCTAACAAATTCAACTTGTATTTTCTTTTATGTGTTTGTGTTTAGAAGTGTACACATAGGTATGTGGGTGTGTGTGCATGTAGGCGGATGTGCACATGGAGGCCAAGTCTTCCTCAATCACTCTCCACTTTACTTTTTGGGACATGTCTCTCATTGAACCCGGAGCTCACCATTTGGGCTAGACTGGCTGGCCAGAAAGTCCTGAAGTCCTGGTGATCTTCCTGTTGCTGCTTTCCCAGCAGTGGGATTGTAGGCAGCTGCAGCCATGCCTGGTTTTTTACGTGAGTGCCAAGGGAACCAAACTCAGATTCCCCCCCCCAACACCCCACACCCCGCATGCTGAGCATGTGCTTTACTGACTAAGCCACCTTCCCAGAGCCTTCAAAACTTTTTATAGTTTAAACCATAAAGCTGAGGTGCTCAATTTGCAATGTGGCAAGTTTTAAATGATTGTTACTTTGTAAAATGCTTATGATTTGTAAAATGCTCAATGTCAAATGGCAATAATAATAGGGGTATGGCAAAAAAAAAGGTATAGAAAATTACACACGGCTGTAACCAAATATTTTCCAGCCCCTTAAATGACACATGTGAATCATGTCAGAACAGTCAGAACATGAGACTATCATTAAATGACATTGGACAGAAAAATCAGGGGCTGGAAACAATAGCCTGACAAGAATTAAGTAACAGTATCAGCTTAAAAACAGAAACAATGTAACAGGAGCCTAAGCAGCCAGTGACAGGACAGACATTCTTGATGTTTACTTTTGTGTGAAGATATTGAGGTCTATGGTAAAGTTATTTTTCCTCTTATTGAAAACAGAATTTTTTCTCACATAATAAATCCTGGTTATGGTTTCCCCTCCCTCTACATCTGGTCCCTCCCTCTCTCCCCTCCCATCTGGATCCACTCCCTTTCTGTCCCTCATTAGAAAAGATTCTAAGGGATAATAATAAAATAAAAACCCCAAAACTAACACATTGGAATTGGACAAAGCAAACAAATGATAAGAAAAGAGCCCAAGAGAAGGCACAAGAAACAGAGACCCACTATTTCCCACACTCAAGAATCCTATAAGAATACTAAGCTGGATGCCATGATATATACACAAAGGACAGGATACAGACCAGTGCAGGCCCATGGTACTGCAGAATGGAGGGAAGTGGAGGAAGGAAGGCCTTGGGGAAGTTGTGAGCAATCTTTGAAGAGTATAGGAACCTCCAAACGATTTCATGCCTGTGCATGGAGTCAAAGTCAATTCTCTTAAGGGGTCTGGTGGATTCCCATAATCACTGGGCTGCCTTCCTATGATGTGCAAAAGGCCGTAAACATGACCAAAAAATGTAATTTACTGGGAGTAGGGTGACCTGGCTTTCATGTTAGGCATTGTTTTCCTTGCTTATTGCTTAGGAAAAAAAAAAAAAAGGGAAACCTTGTCTCCTTGGCTCGCTCTAGCTTCTCAGTCTACCATGTGCTTTACCTAAAATGTAGGTTCGGCTCCTTGGGGATTCCTCCATCCTCTGCAGAGTCCCCTCTTGACCCGATTCACAACTGTAGCCCCACCCACCAACACTGGGCTAGCCCAATGGGCAATTCCACTGGTAGGATTCTCTAGCACTCTGAACTCTATGGGTCCCCAATGCAATTTATTTTCTGTCTTCCCCAAACTCCTTGTGAGAGTAGGCTGCATTGCCATCTTCCTAACTGGTCACGCTAGAAACCTGGAGGTCACCCAGAGTCCTTTCCCACCGAATTGCTGGGAATTCCATTCTCTTCTCTTCCTCTTGCCGCATGTGTCCACTGCTGCCCAGCCCCACCACTGATGCCCTCCAGATCTCGTCATGGCTCTTCTAGGACCGCTTCTAACTACACCTGCTGCTCTTCCTGCTGCTCTACTTTGTAGACTGTCCCAGGCTGTCTCCTGCTTTCTAGTCCCAGGGTAACCGTTCTGAAATCTTGTCAGGCCTTCCTTGCGGAAGTGCTATTGGTGAGTCCCATAATATCTGTGTTCCTCACGTGGCAGACGAGGTCCTCCACTCTCTGACCCAGCTCCCTTCTTCCCCATCTCTGTACCTCTGTTCCTCCACTTCTGAGCTGTCTGCTCTGTCACAGGGGCCTCATTCCCCTCTTCTTTGTGCCTTTCCCTTGCAGGCTCCTTTTATGCCTCCATCACTGTTTGATGAGTTCATGCTCATTATTGGGGTTCACTGCCCTTCAGTAGAAATGGCAACACTCTTCTCTACATGTCTGCTGAATGCTAGACAAACATCCCAACCTGTGCAAAGGTCAGCTTCATGTATTTGTTCACACATCCCTCCACTCAAGAAGACCGGAGCTTCCTGAAGGAACTGTGCCTTATTTGCAGTTTTATTACCATATCTTGCATAGAGCAAAGTGCATTCTGTGCTCAATAAATACAGGAGGGATGCCCCATAAATGTGCTCCCAGGCGCTATCCCTTACTGTGTGTTTTAATTACTTTTCTCCTGGCTGTGGGACAAACGCCTCACAGAAGCTATTTAAAGGAGGAAGGACTTACTTTGTTTCATGGTGGGAAGGCCCAGTCCACCGTGACTATGAGTAGGTACATGACAGTGGGAGTAGCTGCCAGCTGTGGAGGCAGGACCTTGGCGCTGCTCACTCACATCTGGGCACATCAGGAAGGAATGCTGGCACTTGGCTTGTCTCTTCCCTCTCCACAGGTATGCTTCATTAATGCCCTCCCATGTTAATTAGCCCAGTTAAACAGCTTAGACAAATCATTTATCACACCACAGCGTGTGGTGCCCCATTTTTAAGAAACTGAGCTTTAAAAAAAAAAAAAAACTATATGGGACTTTCTGAAAATTAAAGAATGTTATTTGTGAATTCAGCACATGGTTTACAATACTATGATGTCAGGAAGCATATTCTCTACTTAAAGAAAGCATAAATCACCACAAAACAATAACATGCCAGCTGTGGCTACTTTAAAGCGCAGCCTCGAGGAGGCAGAGAAGTCTCTGTTAGACACCGACCTGGGACGTGGGAAGTGCCTCTCTGGAGGAAGTGGAGGGTAGGGAGGCACCCTTAGGTGAAAGGGTTGAAGCAATCATTTTATCATCAGGAATCAGGGCGAACAAAAGCCTATCAGAAGCCAGCACCTCAAGAACCTCAAGGCCAGTTCCTGGGGTCCGAGAGTGAACAAGGACAGGAGGAAGCTGAAAGGAGAAGTGGAGGCCTTAGTTTCCCTTGTCCTGATTGCCACTGTCTGATTTCCAAAGAAAGAGCTGGGCGGGGTAAGTAGTGATGTTGTACTGAAAATAATGTGTCAATCCCTTCATACATTCAGTCTCTCCCCCCAAAGAAAGACATCTGTCTAGTCCTCCAAGCCCTCCTAAAAAGGAGGACAGAGGATCTGTGAACTGGAGCCCAGTACCGAAACTTCCTTCATCTGAACTGAGACTGCAGTTTTGTCCCACCACGAGATGGCGTCAGAGGAGTGCTACCCAGTCAAAGGCCAAAGGGAAGAAATAACCAGTAGGCAGTACCAGTCACAGCAGCAGTTAGACAGCAAAGCCAGAGAGGGCAGGAACTTCAAAAGAGATTCTGCTAAAATAAAAGCGCGTGGTCATGGTGTTGTGGCTGTAGCAAGTACAATGTCTTCTCATTCCCTGACTGCGAGAACAGGCAAGTTCTGTGGGGGTGTCTGGATCAGTTTGAAGGACACGTGGCCTAGATTGCCTTCTATTGCAGTGATCAACATCATGACCAAAAGTGACTTGGGCAGGAAAGAATTTATCTTGGCATTCAGCTTTCAGTTTAGTTTAAGAGTTCATAATGGCGGGGGTGGGAGTGGGGGTGGGGGTGTGGGTGTGGGTAGGGGTGGGGGCAGGAGCTCAAGGCAGGAACCTGGAGACAGGAACTGAAGCAGAGGCCATGGAGGAACGCTGCTTACTGGCATGCTCTCCGTGGGGGTTGTTTTCTTATATAACCCAGGACCACTTTCCCAGGCCTGACGCCACTCACTTCAACTACCGATCATGAAAATACTCCCACAGACTTGCCCATAGGCCAAGCTGATGGAGGCAGTTCTGAAACTGAGGCTCCCAATTTCCAGATGACTCCATCTCACGTCAAGTGGACAAACCAGCACCCTGGGTAAACAAACACAGAGTCCCAAGAGAGTGAAGACGAAGTGGTGAGTGACATCAGGCTTGTCATGCAGTGTTTCTTCTCCTCCAGTAGCATGCATGATCTCACAGGCTAGTACCAGGAAGAGTCCACACGCTCCTGCAAAGGACAGAATTCCATTACCGAGGCTCTCATACCTGAAGAATCCATGGGATGGTGTTGACATGTTCAGTCTTCCTAGGTGGGGGGCACACCACCTCATGATAAACATTCACCCACTAAATGTAGCCTGTCAACAATGGCGGCAGTATTGTTTTTATCTGACTCAGTAAACAAATAACTTGACTCAGCCTTTTCTGGGCAGGAGGGAGTGAGGCTGTAGAAGGTCTTGAATGATACTGTAGAAAGAGTTCCCTCCCCCACCCTCCAGGAGGCAGAAAGTTTTTTATTTTATTTATGGACCTTGTCAAAACTGAGGAAGCAAGGAAATGTTTGGCTTGCAACATCCTGACATACCTTACCATATGGAAGGGTGTGAGGATGTGGACAGCTAGCCATCTCTGTTGACTCAAAGGAGGTTTTTTTTTTTTTTTTTTTTTTTATTACTGTAGCAATTTCCCTCTGAGATAGGAGTTCTAAGCAATGGAGAAGTTGATTGCTGTCTTTGCCCTCTTGGTGAGTAAGAAGAAGATGGTGCTCTGAGCATTAAGACATTTTCAGGGGTGGCTTCCATTCACGGAGTCGACTTGTGGAGATGTCTGTGAACATTCTGGGAGCTACTCTTGGCTGGCAGTGCCATGACACATCTCAAGTCTCAACATGGTGATGGTGAACGGTGATGACCAGATTTATCCAGCTTGCTCAGTTTATTCAGAAGGGAGCATTCAAAGTGCCTATCTAAAGTTCTGAGTGGAATAGGATTGGAATTTTATTGTGTTACTTGTTTGGATTTGAGGCCTTTGGGGAGAAAATTCAACAACAAGGAAACCGAAAGGACCAGGTAGTTACAAAGTGGTGAGGACAGTGCAGAGCAAGGATGCCAAAGGGCTTCCTCCTCAGTCCCACTTCCTGGCTTGAATTATGTTCCTAATTACTTGGACTCTCAGTTTTGCCCATGTCGACACAGCTAAAACAGCAGGGCAGGGGAGTAAACTGCAGAGGTCGGAAGAAACCAGCTCTTCAGAGCCAACTGTAATAATCTACAGTGGTTTATAGTCTATATATCACTTTACGTTCTTTTTTTTTTAAATTGAGAATTCATTCCACATTCTTTGAAGAGAGATACAGACAGAATCTTGTTTTGAGGTGGGGGAGCCAGCGGTTTTTAAAGTCTGATTGCTAAGAAACACACACACACACACACACACACACACACACACACACACACACACACACACACACACACAGACCGTGTCTTCATTAACTCAGCAGTTGCTTTGAGTTCTGACTCTCCTGTCCATGGCCTTCACAGCTTATATAAATGGAACTTTCCCAGAGTGCGTCTGCTTAGCCCAAGAGTTGAAAATGGGACTTGTTAGCTAGCAAGCACAATGCAGGCTTGTCTTAATAGTGCAGTCCTGGAGGGATACCAGTAACTCTTTATTCACACAGAAAAGAGGAAGAAAGGCAGATCTGAACCCAGCACTCAGATAATCGGAAATCACTCCGTTACTGCGTCCATCACGCAGCGGGCTACCCTTTTCTGGAAATGAATACTAGAGGGTGGACCAGATGTCTCCCTCCTTGTCTTGTATCCTTTTCTCCCATCTCCTCTCAGGCAAGGCAGTTACTGAGAAGGTCGGATGCAGGCAGAATGCAGAAGTGGAAAGCCAGGAGAAAGCAACCTTAAATAACTGAGAAGCAGCAGTGTCGGCAAGCACTGGAGCACTGTCATCTCAAGTCTCCTTGGATCTGAGACACAGAAAGAGCAGCTGGTCACCTTCTTTATGAGGTCTTCCTTCCTTCCTTCCTTCCTTCCTTCCTTCCTTGCTTCCTTCCTTCCTTCTTCCCTCCCTCCCTCTCTCCCTTCCTTTCTTCTTTTCTTTCTTTCTTTTTGTTTTTCGAGACAGGGTTTGGTTTAAAACCAATGAGAAGGCAGAACAGAAAGGCAATAAAAAGACAAGTCAGACAGGAAGAAACGCTCTCTCAGGGGAAGCCACAGCAGTGAGTGGTAAGCTAAAAGTAGTCTTGGCTCTTCACTAGTGTTCTAATCTCTTGGGCTTTTAATGCTGGAAGGAAAGAAAGGAAGGAAGGAAGGAAGGAAGGAAGGAAGGAAGGAAGGAAGACAGAAAGAGAGAGAGAGAGAGAAAGAAAGAAAGAAAGAAAGAAAGAAAGAAAGAAAGAAAGAAAGAAAGAAAGAGGAGATGGTAACTCAGGTGGACCACTGTCTTCGAGAGACTGTCAATTGATGGAAAAACTACACGTGCCCATCTTTGGAAAAATAAGATTTTGTGTGATGGTGGAAGGGCTAATTCCAAATGGATATTTCCCATCTGTAAATAAACATTGCTACCACTTTCAGACAAACCCTTTCTTTGTGTGCTGGTTAATTATCAGAAATTATCTTGGAGAAGCAGAGGACACAACAGACAGGCGATACTCTTGCACTTACTTGAGAGCCATAATCAGGGACTATATGCTATGAAAACATCTTTAGTTTTTGCCTTTATTAGTGTTGATAAAGTAGTGTTTTCACAACAAAAGAAATAGATGGGAAGGTTTTTTTTTTGTTTTTTGTTTTTTGTTTTTGTTTTTTGTTTGTTTGTTTGTTTGTTTTTCTTCAGCCAGCTAGAAATGGCTGCAGTTCAGAGCTAATAAGAGTGCCTTTGGCCATGTCTAATAGATTTGGACTTCCTGTCTTTGGGATGCTTATATGAGAAGCACCATTTAACGAAACACTTTAGGTACTGATAATGTAGCCAACAACTGATTTATGGGCTGTTTTAAGGTAAAGAATAGTATCCTTAATTAAAAATTTTGCCATTGTATTAATTTACAGAAAATCATCTAAAATCATTGGCTCTGCTGTTCTGCAGCTGTGTTCAGCAGTCAGATGCTGTATAAAATGGGCAAATCTCATGCCTTGTCTAAGTAAACACCATAGAAAAGTGCTCCGCTCACAACCTGGGCCATAGTGTATAGTGTTCACCTTGTATTCACACAGAGGTCCCAGGAGCATGGCTTCGAAGTCTCGTAAGTGTTACAGCATTTCATTCTGTTTGAACTTCAGTTTTTCCATCTCTAAAATGGCAAAGCGGGTCCTTGGTTGACTGATAAGGGTGTTAGTGTGTTGCAGCAATCTGAGAACCAGAGAAGCTAGATGACACTGTCTCCTTTCCTTTTACTCTTGCTATCACGCTCAAATCCCTCAATGAAGTACTAAGCACATTAAAGGCAGTTAAATGTATAGAAGGATAAACTGATCAACGGAATTGGCACAAATTACGTGCATTTGTAAAGTGACTAAAGGGTCCACAATCCTGGAGGGATGACATAACTCATTCAGACTTAAAAACAGCTCGGGATCTTCCTTCCAAAAGATTGATTCATACAGTCAATCTTTTGGAAGTTAGCTGCACGGCATAAACCAAGCAGTTTTTTTTCTGCTGTGCTATAGACAAAACACCAGTTGACAGAGGAGCAATTTTATTCCTCACTTGTGCGTACTTTCAGCCTCTAGGTATAAAAAGTAATTTCGGTGCTATTGTTTTCAAATGTTCAATTTGTTCAGCCTTTATGAATTCTTTTAGTGCACATACTCTCACTAGTAATTATAAAATGCAGTAGCAATAAATATTTAATAGTGTGATAGAGTCTAAAAGAAAATAGTGCTTTGATAACATGCCTGTAGATGTTGTTTCTAACACCGTGACTAATTGTCTCATAATTTTCAAAAGCACAGTATAAAATGTCATGGGTCTGCACGTGAGTACTTCTTCTGGGAATGTCTTGCCATATCCAGGAGAAGCATAGCTGGAATTATCTATAAGCCTTTTATTTATTGATAAGGGCAACTGAACATGAGACACTTCAGCAGAGGCTTCACCATATGGGAGATGCTCCTCCATGCCATGGCTTGCTGGAAATTTATGCTAGGTATATTTGCAGTGAAAACTGTCTTTATGACCTCCAGCAGCTGCTTGGTATTTTATCATGAAGTATTTTGCAGCTGAAGATTCCGTACTCTGCTGCTACTGCACCTCGCACACCGCCATGTGTATGCGGGACGTGGGTGTTTTTAATAAATACTACTTGATGATAAGACTTAATTTAGGCTTGACATTTTCTCAATGCTTATGATTCACATATCTCTGTGGTGCTCAAAGATGCGTTTGGCGTTTGGTTTTCTAAAAGGTAAGGAGCCAGCTTGGCACCTCACAGAGCAATGCTTGAACCCCTTCCACAAAGTTCAGACATGGATTTATCAGAAACTTGGCCTTATTTTTCACCTGTTCAGAGCCATAGGTGGCTCCCTGCTCTTACCAACCACTTTGTAAGTATGGGGACCGAATGCCAGCTGTGGGATGAGAACGTATATAGGTCATCACACATCCATTGCAACAGTTAGGGAGATAATTAAAAATACAGGTCAGGTTGATGATGGATAATATCTAGAAAAGAAAGTTCAATTGCTACATACTTTTTCAAACACTCAAAGTTGGAAAATCCTCAAGGAAGTGAGCATGGTTGGAAAATATGTGCTGGTGGATGTCTTTCTGTACACTGTGACTATATGTTGTTCCCATTGGTTAATAAATAAGATGCTTTGGTCTATGGCAAGACAGCTTAGAGGCAGACAGAGAATTCAAGGAGAGAGACAGGAAAGAGGCAGTGTCTAGGGAGATGCCAGCCTGCTGCCCAAAGAGCAACATGCCAGCAGACCAGTAACGCCACAGAAGACATGGCAAAACATAGATTAATAGAAATTGGTTAATTGAAGATATAAGAGCTATCTAGGAAGAGGCCTGCCATAGGCCATACAGTTTGTAAATAATCATAAGCCTGTGAATGCTAAGTCTATAAGCGGCTGTGGTACTGCAGGGCTGGGCAAGACCAGAGAAAACTTTCAACTACAAATACGTTTTCCTTTGTGAATACGTCTATGTTGAATACATTGGCCTGATCAATATTAATTTCAATGAGCTCCTGAGTTACCAAAACAAAGAGTGTAAAGATACATATTTACATAAGAGCTTACCATACATTAAGGTTCTCTATGATGTGTGCTAAATTCTGAACCGTAGAAATAAGAGAGTTCAAGAATATTGAACTGACCTATTGCGAATAAGACAACATTCCAAAGCCCAAACTTCTAAACAAAATGGACTCATTTTTAATTCTTAGGTATTTGGTTTATTTTGTGTGGTTCCTTCACATAATGTCAAATACTTTGGCCAGACTTAAGACACTGAATTTCCTATGGCTTCGCTGAAACTCTGTTCTCTGCCTGGGGGAGGTGAGACGTTTATCTGCTGTGACCTTCTAGCCACTCATTGAAATCCCAGCTCTGGGAAACTGCTCTGCATCCAGCAATCAGGCACTCCCTCCCCACCTCTTGATCCCACAGAGCTTCCTCTATCCTATGTCTCCATCATTGCCCTTTGCAGCAGCTGGCACTAGTGTGTTGTAAATGCTTGGAGGGCAGAGGACTGGCTGCCTTAGTCACCTTGGAGTCATGACAAGTGTTGGCCAAGCCAGTGTCCACAGATGGGGTCTCAGTGACCATGAAATGCATCTAATCAGCTTTGTCCCATGAACCACCTGAGAGTCACCTGTGCCTAGGTTGGATGTTGTCAAGGTATGCATAGACTTTTGCATAATAAAAGGAACAAGGAAAGTGACCCTTGTGTCTTTCTTTGTTCTGTTTCCCTGTTAATGTTAAGCAAAGTCTTCCTGGTATCTCACAGGAATGTGTGTCAGTATTCTAACTTTCTGTTTGGCCATAGCCTTGTGGGAGGACCCTGCAAGGGGTAGGGGGTGCCTCTTTGAAAATTCTAGCAGCTTTTTAAAAAAATTATTATTAATCAAGTTTGTATTTCTGGATGCCAAACAATACATTGCTGAGGCCAGCATCCATGAAAACTGTCTTTCATTTTTAACGAGACTGGGTAGTGTCTGTCTTCATATCCATCTTCCTATTATACAGCCATTGTCTTAAGCCTCAGAAACACTTGCTGTATATCAATCCCGACTTCACGCAGACAGCACAGCAAAAAGCATCTTGTCAATGTGCATCTGCTGATAGTACTTTGAGAAACACTCTAAAAGAGATTGCTGTGTTCAGCAGGCATGGCCTCACGTTAAAAGACTTTCTGGCTGGCGCCATTTTCATTTAATGCTCATCCACACCCAAGAGAGGGGACCTCCTTTTACAAATGAAAGTGTAGGGGAAAATCAAGTCATATAACGTGAGGTAGTTATACACACACAAAAGTTGGGAAGAATTGTTTTAAAAACCCAACAGCTCTCACATTTTTCCTTAGCTACTTACAGGGTGATTAACTCATTCCCATGTGCCCACAAACTCCCAGTTTTAACTCAGAAAATCCCACATTCTGGAAATTCCATCATCCGGTGCAATCTGAGTTACTTTCTAGTTGACACACTTATCACAGAATGTAGATGGATTACTGTATGTATGGCTATTAGCAGAGTGCTTGACACATAAAAAATAAAGCTACTAACAGCCATACTACTATTGGCTAATATAATTTTTTAAATGCCTGTACACATGCATGTTCATGTGTATATATGTGCATATGCATGTGTGGACACCCATGTGGGCAACTTAGGTGTCATCTTCAGGGACATTGTCTCTTCTTCAGAGGACACAGGTCTCTCACTGGCTTGGAGCTCACCAACTAGACTGGTTGGCCAGTAATCCACAAGGATTCTCTTGTCTCCACCCTTCCGGCCAGGGATTTACAAGTACACATCACCACTCTTTTCTTGTTCCCCATGAGTTTCGGTGTGCTCATTGGAATGAGAATGTCTCCCATAGGCTTATTCATTTGACCCAAAGTTGATGGCGGTTGAGGAGGTATGGCTTGTTGAAGGAAGTGCATCACTGAAGAAGGATTTTGAGAGCTTGAAGACTCACACCATTTCCAGTTTGCTCTCTCTGTTTCATGATCATGGTTGAGTTTTGAGCTCTCTCCCATGCTTACCACTTGCTGCCCTGATTCTCTGGCACAGTGGATTCTTATCCCATTGTGAAGAGGCCTAATTTAACATTGGTGAAGGCATTATAGGCTGCAGACTAACAATACTGGGACTAGGCCTCACCATTACAATAACCAGAAAAAGCCATGAACTCTACCCTTCAGCAGACCAATCATAATTGAGACAAACAAGTATTAAATGCTCTAGAACGTATAGAATAGCTTATATATACATATGTCACTGTCTGACAAGACTTCTGTTATCTCATTCCTACCCAATCAGGAGTTCAACCCCCATCTGGATCCAAAATTCCCCTACCCACCCCCCTTCCTTTACTCCTTAAAAACCCTGCCATAACTGAGCTCAGGGCTCTCCCTGATCCAACCACTGTGTTGGAACAGACAGAGAGCTTGAGCTTGAGCTTGCAATAAAGGCTCTTTGCTTTTGCATATAAACTCAGACTCCTGGTTGTCTCTGGGGGACTCATGGCGCAGGCATAGCAATTGGAAGTGTAAGTCCAAATAAACCTTTTCTTTTCTATAAGTTGCCTTGGTCATTATGTTTTTTTTCCAGCAACAGAACAATCACTAATATGTCTGGAACCAGACTTAGGTCCTCATGCTTTTGATGCAAGAACTTTAAGGATTGTGCCATCTATCTCCAGGCCATAACATTTTTTAACAACAGGACACATAAAATTAAATAATAGAAATGGAGCCATAGTTTTCTTAAAACTTTCCTAATTACCACACAGCCAAGACCCCCTTTCTGTCCTTACATCACTGATGGGGATTGGCTGAGGTAGGGAGCAAAGGACCAGGATAGTCCTCTCAGTATACTCATAGCTCTGGGGCAGCAAGAAAACAAAACCCAAAATTATGACACATCCAACACGGTAAGAACAGAGGGAACTTCTGTTACCTTTGGTCACTGGGTTCAAGGGAGGGCAGGACAAAGGGTCTAAATCTTGATTTCAGTCACTAGATCATTACCATATTTTGAGGAAAATTATCTTAAAATACACAACTGCTATTGGGCCCATCCTTATATTTCCAAAGAAAAGCCTATGGTAATACAAAGTCATCCAGGGGAGACATTCTTTAAATATTGACGGAATCATATTTTCTCAACACAGTCATTCAATCAAGTGTGTCGCGCTGCAACTGAATGCTAAGCGCTGTGATGTCAAGTGTTTCCTAGCACAGTTTGACTATGACATAGACAACTAACTGCTTGGTAGTGATTGTCCCTGGTTGATTGACCGATGCTCGTAGCTTTTCACAGTCATGGAGAGAAGTGAAGTGCTCCACAAATGGGGGTACCCCCGTATTTCATGCAGTTGTCTATATTACAGCCCAGCCCATAGTAAGGGTCACAACAAACTCATCAAAACACATAGAGAAGTAAGAACGAAATTACCACAGGAAATTGAAAAGTTGCGTATGAGTTGTGCATTACCACACTTATCCTTTAGGTCTGATTGGGGTTTTGTTTTTGAAAAAGGGCCACTAAGTAACCCCAGCTGGATTGGAGCTTGCTATGGAGATGAGGTCAGCCTTGAACTCACAGAGGCAGACTGTCTCCTCCCAGCCCAAGTACTTGCATTAAAGATGTACATACACATACCTAGCCCCCAGGTCTCATCATAAATGTCACCGTCTTAGAGAAGAAATGTGTCTTTATTTTATTTTTTCGATTTATTTATTTTACTGTGTGTGTGTGTGTGTGTGTGTGTGTGTGTGTGTGTGTGTGTGTGTAACCTGGTGACAATGGAGGTCCCAAGAGGGTGTCAGATCCCCCTACTGGAACTGCAGTGCTTGTGAGCCACTGTGTAAGTCATGGGATCCAACCCTGGTCCTTCGCAAGATCAGCAAGTGCTTGCTGTCTCTCCAGCCCCCAAACAGAATTTCTTATTTGATATAATCTACCCATCTAACCTCCATACTGATAATCTCCCATTCTTTCTCTTCTCTCCTGGCTTGTTTCCTTCAGAGCACTTACTAAAATCTGACTACGATTGTCTTTATTATTTGTTCTTGTATTCCTTAGGATATTGGCTAAATCAGTCCAGAGGCAGATGAGTGTGTGTGTGTGTGTGTGTGTGTGTGTGTGTGTGTGTGTGTAAATCTGTTACATGAGTTTACCCAGGACTCCATTTTCGTTCTGACTAGTTACTTATCACCACATGAGATACTTCCTTTTGATGATGCTGTCAAAGCTAGCTCAACAGGACCATATTCATAATCTAGCAGCCAGTCTCTAGCTCGTGGGTTGCACAGCCACTTTCTTCTTCAATGACTCGATTCAAAAGCAGTGTACCCACTTCTGTTCACATCTATCATGTCCACACATGGGGGAAAGTTAAGGCATTTCTAGTTTCGTTTCTGCCGCTGAGGTAAAAACACCCTGACAAAAAGCAGCTCAGAGGAGAGAGGGATCTATTTCATCTTATAATTTGCAGGTTAAAGTCCATCATTGTGGGGATGACAAGGGAGGAACTTCAAAAGGTAGGCACATCATTTCCACAAGTTGAAAGCAGAGCGAGTAAATACACGCACGCTCGCTCGCTCGCATGCTTGCACGCTTGCACGGTTGTTTCCTTGTGCTTTGCTCAGTGGTTCACTCCCGTACAGTTCAGGACCCCCTGCTTAGGACACACACACACACACACACACACACACACACACACACACAAGCATGCACACACACATGACAACCCAATCCAGACAGTCTTTCACGGCGATTTCCAGCTGAATTTAGGTTCTGTCAAACCGGCGCTGAGACCATCACAGCCATGCAGTGCTAAGCCAGGAAGCCATGTGCTCAAAGCTCCTGGTGCATAAGTGAAGGGTGTTGCCAGTAGGAAGAGAGACAGGATGGTTGAGCGGGCAGTTGGGGGTTTGACTATGTCTGCTTGACCGTGCCTTTATTGTTTAAATGAGTTTGAATACTACCTACCTCACTCACCATTACAACCCTAGACATTCAGATTTAAGCACCTAATGTACAGTACTTGATGCCTCTCCATATACGACCGGATGGATGGTGTTAAAATCGAAACACTGAAAATCATGGGGTCAGTTTTATGACTTCATGCTGGTCACAGTATTTGGCAATTCCTCTCTTTCACTGGCTGGCATACTTGGACACCAAGGACGTGATACAGAGCTGACTGCCACAAACACTCGGGAAGGCAGCCACCCATTTTTCCTATCCCGCAAGGAAACAGCCTTAAGTAAGATAGAAATCTGTGTGAAGAAACGATACTGACATGATCACCTTTCCATTCTGAGAAGAAACCCAAGACGTGTTCCGTAAAAGTCTGCATCATTTTCAACCTCATGTTGCCCTGGGTTGTCTGGCAAACTGGGACCAGCAGCGAACAGACAACCAGATAGCTCTGTTTCCTTCCTTTCTAAACTAGAGGGACACCGACTTCACCAACTTTCAGAATAAGAACTTGCGTTAGTGAATAATGGGTGTGAGTTTGGGGTAAAAATGACAACAAGAACAAAGAAACACATGAACTGGGGCCTGGTGTGACCCTTTCAGGAAAAAAAAACAAAACAAAACTTGACTCTGTCGTCTTTCCAATCTCTCTTCTCAGGAAGCATTTATTTGGAAAAGTCAATCCCTGTTGATGAATGGAATATTTGAGCTAATGGTTAGCAGAATTTAAAAAAAAAAATACTTAAGTGGAATTGACTTTTGTTTGTGGCCTAATCTGTTTATTTGTCAATGACCAAGACAACCAGCCATTGTTAGGAATCCCAAGCCAGATACAGGAGATAATGGCCCACTGCATTTTTTTTAAGACTTTAAAGAAAAACCCATGAGAGTGTAATGCTTTTTAAAATTATTACTGGCATAGTAATATGTCAATCACTGGTTCCTTTGCAGGGCATTTTTGTATTTGGTTTTCTGCTTATATTTTGTGTGATTTTATAGGATAAAGAGCAACAGTATTCTTTCCTTGCTCTTCTTCATGATTTTACCTAGGCCATTGTTACCCTTCACACACTAGCTTGATATAACTTGTAATTCACTCTCAGACATGGCAGATTCACTTCAGACTTCTCAGAAGGGATAGCTGTGTGTTTGGTACCCAAAGCTGAGAGGTAAACTCTTGAAGTTCAGATAGATAGTCACCCGATTGCGTTTGCTGAACAAGTATCAGCACTCTGTCCTTGGGAATTTCATCATCTACTGATAAGATACAGAAACCCTCCACATCCTCCAAGGCTGAGCTCAAGCTGGATGTGGAGACACACGACTGTAATTTTATCATTAGAATTACATAACTATCAGGAGAGTTGGGAGTTGGAGGGTAACCTGGGCTCTGTACAGAAGCTCTGTTTCAAAAACCAAAGCAACACCAACAAAAAAGTGTGTAGTTCTCCTCAGTTCTTTCCAACTTTCCTAACCAGGCACTCCCACTGTGAAAGGACCGGTGGCTCTTTCTCCAGGCTGAGAATCCTCTTCCTGGAGCTTTTTATTTATTTAAAAAATAAATAATGAGGAGTTGGGGACTCCATGTAAGTATGAGGACCTGAGTTGGACTCCTTCAGAGCACACACGAATCCAGGTGCAGTCACATGCACCTGCCATTGGTACTACTATGGCAGGACGGGAGGAAGGCTCGGGAGAGTGAATCCCTGGACACTCAAGAGCCAGCCAGCCTGACTGTACACAGTGGCTAACTGCTGTGGGATGTTCTGTATGTCAAATATGTTGCTCTGATTGGTTAAAATAAATAAAGTGCTGATTGGCCAGTAGCCAGGCAGGAAGGATAGGGTAGGCGGGACAAGGAAGAGGAGAAGGCTGGGAACAGGAAGGCTGGGAGGAGACACTGCCTGCCACTGCCATGAGAAGCAACATGTAAAGACACTGGTAAGCCACAAGCCATGTGGCAAAGTATAGACTAATAGAAATGGGTTCATTTAAGATAGAAAAGGTAGATAACAAGAAGCCTGCCACGGCCATACAGTTTGTAAGCAATATAAGTTTCTGTGTGCTTTCTTGGTTGGGTCTGAGCGACTGTGGGACTGGCAGGTAAGAGAGATTTGTCCTGACTATGGGCCCGGCAGGAAAACTCTAACTACAAATGGTGCCCAATGTGGGGCACGAACCCACGACCCTGAGATTAAGAGTCTCATGCTCAAAGATGTCCTGTCTCAAACAAGGTACCAAGAGAAGACTGGCAACCCTAGGTTGAACACTGACCCCACACAGACATGGGGGCACACAATACACAAAAGAGAAATTAAGTATCATGTAAAAAAAACTTAAAACTCACAAATTTATTTGGCATGACCCTCCATCCTTAATCGTCCCATTAAGGTGACTTATTTTTGCACCAACCATGTGCACGGCCTTCCTGCTCTACAGCAGTCATGGGGTCCCCGTCCTGCACTGCCCTTCTAGTGCCAGCCCATGCCCCTGGCCTCTGCTCTTGGCCACAGTTCCCATCACTCTCCAGACTCTCCTGTGGAAGTGAGATTCTCCCCTGCACGCCACTTCATCTTTGTCTCTTTGTCTTTGCTCTTGGTCCTGCTCCTCAAATGGCTGGGTCTTTCCCTCTCCTTTCTAGAACCATCTTTTGTAAGATTCAATATAGCAGTCTCACTTTTACCACAATGGCAACCCTCACCCGAGACCCTAGAATCACACTGTGTTTCCTTGACTGTCAAGTAGCCCACACTATAAGGCAGTATTTCCATTGCTTCTTTAAAATATGTTAGCTGATCGAAACAGGAATTTTGCATCGTTGTGAGGAAGGATGCGTGCTTTTAACTCACTGCCCTAGTCTTCCTGAGGATAAAAGGAAGAAGGAGGGTCTCCTGAGGACTAGAAGCCACTTGGATGGATAGCCGTGAACTTTGCCACATCATCGGTGGCTGAGTTATTGTCCTGTCATAGACGCACAGTTTACCTTGGCCTGTATCAGATAGCTCAGAGGAGTAAAATGAATGATGTTGTTGGTAGAGGGCATGGATCTTTCTCATTACTTTGCCTTATTAGTATGGCTTCATCTAAGCTTGGGCTGGCTTTCTGTACACATAATAGAATAAATTATATGTATATATACTATATGATATATTTTATAATGTTATAATTTTTAAATTATGTATAGTTTTATTTATATCAATGAATTTACAATGTATACAGCTATAAATTTATATACTCTATTATTTATATGTAATTATAAAATAAATTCATCTATACTTTAATAAAGTATACATATCACATATTATATATATTCTTTAAAGTGCTATGATGGAACCCCGAGCCTTGCACATGTATGTTAGGCACTTGGCCACTATGCTATATCCCATTCTAACACTATTTTTATTTTGAGTGTGTGTGAGAGAGTGTGTGTGTGCTCCCAAGAGGAAAAGGTTTGCCTCTGAAACAAGTGGTATGTCTCCTGAGTTCCAGGTTTATGCAAATTTGTCCCAAGATGTCATTCACCCATATCTATTTTTATAACATGCATTCTAACACGAGGTTATGTTTGAAGTGAGGAATGCTCAAAGTCCCGAATTAAAATTTCAAACACCTCATGACTAGCAGAGTGTGTGCACTAGAGTCTGAAAACTGTAGGCAGAAGGCATTCACTGTACCAGGGCAGGGCGGTGGAGCTGAGGATAATTGCATTTAAAAATAAAAGCAGTCTTCTTGTAGAGGTACCTCAAAAAGGTGTTCAGACTCTGAGCTTTTGAAATCCGCTTTAATATAGTCTCGGGCAAACAAATCTTGCCATATTCTTTCTTGTTAGAATGACGACAATTTTCCTAGGCCCTGGACATTAATTGAATGAGACAGGCTCCTTCTACTCTACTGTCATTGTTAGCTGGGGTGTGATTCTAAATCAAGGGCCATTTAGCTGTGTTGAAGAAGCCTGCCACCAGCGATCCACTCTCCTTCAGCTCTCACAGCAGTTCTGAGAACAATGTTGTTAGCATCAGCTCTGGGGTGGTGTGGCCCAGAGCCTTGAGTTCTGGTTCTTCACATTGGTCTATGTTCATAAAGCAAGTTCTGTAACAGCTCTAAGCGCCAGATGTTTCATGAATGAGAGGGGCCTGCCTTTTTCAGAATTCGTCCTCCTGGCCTGGTGGCACTGTAATCTTTGCAGATTGTGAAGGTTGGGGTGAGATAATCCATTGACGGGTCCCCTTTAACACACAGCAAGCACAGGGTTATTGTTATCTTCTGTTACAATTGAGCAGCTGGGCTGTCCTGAGGGGTTAATGACTCCTCTAAGTTCTGTCATTTGATGAGGACCAGTCTTCCACCAAATAGTCTGTCACCTGTGACATTTCAGCAGCAGGTGGTCAACCCAAAGCATGCAACTGCACTTTCTCACCATGCCCTGCTCCATCAGACTGCATGTTCTTTATTGCCACGCTAACATCACTATGTGTGCATGCGTGAGCCTGTGTGTGTGTGTGTGTGTGTGTGTGTGTGTGTGTGTGTGTTTTGCATGAACAAATCTATGTAAATACAACCTGTTGGGTCTGTAATTGTTGTTTGTGTGTACATGGTTCTACTCATCCCTTGGAGATACAGATTCTCCTTCTCCCTGTAGTCATTAATTGCTTGTAAAGTTTATTATTTAGGGGCAGGATCCTGTGAAAATCTCCCTCTTTCATATTAACATGTCCATTGATATTGTCATCATCTGGTCCAGTTTATGCAGCCATTTCTAGGAGATACTTTCACAGCAGACTTCCTGGTCTTATGGCACTTGCCATCTTTTTGGCCCCTCTTCTGCCATGTTTCCTGAGCCACAGATGCAGGAGCTGTGATGTAGACGTATCTGTTGGGAGGACTCCCCCGTGATCTGTTGCTCTCTGCATTGTGTCCAATGGTGGTTTTCTGTGATGGTCTCCATCTGCTGTAAAGAGAGATTTTTTTTCTGACGAGGGGTGGTGGGTACACTTACCTGTGGTTTAAGATCAAGATTTAGAATATAGCAAGGAATTGTGGTGGTCTAGAAAAATGGTGGTGGTGGATTCTTTCCTAAGATCCATGACCTCACTAGCCTTGGGAAACTGGGTAGGTTTCCAGTACCAGGCATGATTTCCCTCCTGTTGAGTCTCAAATCTATTTAGATGGTTGTTGTTTGCCCTTGTTTTTGCCCCCAAAAGTGATAGATGGCTCTTTTTATAGTATGGAGGACTTAGTGCTTTCTCTACATTGAAAACACAGAGAGCGGGGTGCATCTGTGATAACGGGGCAAATTAGAAGTAGAAGAATGGTTGCATAACTGAACATATAGAACTGCTGAATGCTGTGAGAGAGTATGCTGCGTAAATTATATTGCACCAGTGACGCTTAAAAAAAAAAAATCAATGGAAGATCTATGGGGAGTTTTAGGGAACTGTTCTTAAGATCTAAATAAATTATATATATTGAATTCCACTACCCCCTCCAAAATGATTATCTTCTATAGAAAGTCACACAATCACATTTCCATGTTTAGATAGCAGGCAAATTAGCAAACAAACAGCACCCCTAAAATAAACAAATGCCTTGCCCTTCCAAGCCCCCCAAGGACCTCTCTTACCTCATCTCAGTTCTGTACAACTTTCTGCTTCCTAAGCATTGCTGAGATCCCTGAGACATGGGGTGTGGTCTGACTGTAAATTGGGTGTTTCCTCAGACAGAATTATTTTTTGCCAAATTGAAAACTCTGCAGCAAAGCAAACCCTGGCACTTTGCAGGAATAAAGAGAAATCTTTCAAGTCAGTCTTTATTAAACATGAATTCTCCCATCCTCGGAGCTAAACCTATTATTCCAGCAGATAAGCTTTTAATGAAGCCATGAACTGTGGGGAGAAAGGATAGATGTTCATCCATAAACTGCAGAGAATGTTGTCAGCCTTGACTTAGAGTCTTAGGCAGGCTTGGTAAAAAAAAAAATGTTCACTTGTCCCATAGGAAAAGCTAGCAAAGAAAGGGTATGCCTGGTGCTCTCAGCACCCACTTGTCAGGTTAAAACACAAGATGCTTAATTCTAGGAGAATGTTGTCTAGATGACATAAAGCCTCCTGGGCTTCACTGATGGACCCATCCTTCACGGAGGGCTCTGCATCTCAGCATCCTTAGTCCCGCCTCCTGACTGGGTAGCACCTGGGAAAGATGAGTGGAGGGGCTCAGGCCCGGTGCCTCTGCCTCACCATTGAGAAGACCACATCCATCCATCATCTGTCAGCCTAAGAAGCTGAGACTGGGGAAGGAATGCATGCTCACCCCAATCACACATTCTGACCCTCTATTCATGAGGTTTAGCTTCTCGGTCCACTGTCCTTACTGTTTGTTAGTTTGTGCCTGATGGTCGTGGTTCCATTCAAACACTTCTTGGTATTTTTGTAACTTAGGGGAGGAAGGTAAGACAGTTGCTTCTCCAGTACACCCCCACTTTTGTGGTCAGAACCCCTCTTGGTTCCATCTGTCTTTCTTTGCTAGTATTCTCCACGTTTTTATTTCAGAACAGTCAGACAGGGCTGTGTAGAGTTACCAAACTATCATCATAAACCACAGGCCCCACATCTCAGCTCCCATGGGTAGAATGGATTCTTTCCACAACAGAGAAAGCTCACCGATAGGTTTTGAATACCCACACCCCTCTTCTGTGCAATGTCTGGGTAATTTTCAAGTTTTCATGTTCAGTGTAGCCATCTGTATGTTGGTAACAGGATGCATTGTCCTGACATTATTAGCCCAGGGAGTCATGTAGGACAGTGTGACTTTGTCCTCTGGGGACTTCCAGCATCTAGGGCAGATACCAGATATCAAAAAAGTGGAGGTCATCTACATTTAAAACTCCTTCTGGTACAAGCTGTATTACTAGAGATAAAGAAACCAACCAATGTGTGGTGGTCTGCTACAGAAGCCTAATGTCCTTCCCGAAAAACTGAGATAATCGAATCAACAGCTCCGATTTATTGAGTGTATACTATGGGTCAGAAATAGTTAAATAGATTGTATCTCATTTAATTCTCATAGTAGCTCAGAGAAGTGAGCACTATTATTACTCTCCCCGTTTTACAGATTGATTAACTGAAACTCTAAGATGTTAAGTTGCCCTGAGTCTCACAACTGGTGGAATTCTAGCAGAGCTAGGGTATAAATTGCCTAAGCAGCAGGCTGCCCATTGGAATGAGCTCCATCCTGTGAGCAGGAGTCAGTGTGGAGCTGGGGGTTTAGGACCTAACCATCCTCAGGAACAACACAGCCATTTTTTTTTTTCACGAAGTCATCTTTGTTCCTGGCCTCGCGTTCCTCTGCAGCCAGAGAATAAAAATAGAAAAGTGCAAAATCAAATACCTGTTCTTTGCACTTGCCTATCTGGTGACCCATGCTTCTATGACCAAATCTCAGTTTAGGTAGGTGGGTGTGTGTGTGTGTGTGTGTGTGTGTGTGTGTGTGTGTGTGATTTGATGGCATTTGTTCCAGTTTTCATTCTTTGACTAGAAATTATGTCCTGTGGAGGATCCTTCCATGTTTGTTATACGCACTTTCCTAAAAATTTTCTCATGGAATGAAAGTTTGGAAATGTCATCTCAAGTGCCTTCGAGTCAGAGAATTTTCTCTGCCCTCCTTGCCTGGCTCCTGTCTGTGGGGGCATCTGTGGGTTCACACACTGATTCCTGATGTGAATTAGCCTGTACATTCACCAGGCTTCTAAATTCTGCAAAAGAAATGCTGAACTCAGATGTTTTCAGAGGGATCTCTGTACACTCTGAAAAACTTGTCTTTAAAAAACAAAAACCAAAAAATTAAGGAGATTATTTAGAATTTGGGGGTGGGGAGCAAAGACAAAAGAATCATTAAGGGGCACATTTGTAATTGTAATACAAAAGCATCTAAGAGCAGCAGCAGACTCAACATAGGAAAAAGTGGGTGATGGGAAAGATCAGGCCGGCCCAGGTGGGAGTCACCAACTATTGTGACATCTTGCATCTCAGATTCACTGCCCCTCCCATGCCCCATTAGTGTGTGGTCCCCTCAGACAAGATGTTCACATTCATTTTCTGTGCACTAGATCTTCCCCACCGGGTCCATTGAGACTCACACACACACACTGATCTCTCCTGGAAGCTCCCTCATAACATACGCATATGTGAACGTGTGCACACATATAACAGTGATGCGTGCATGTATAGTAGGTAAGTAAGGAAAGCACTTTTATTAAAAGGATTTGTATTTAACAGTGTTACAGGACAGGCTCCTACCTAGGCAGCTGCTTGAGCTGGATACCTCAGTACCCATATCTGCCAGCTCTGCAGGAAGTGCTGACAGGAATTAATTGGCTTTCCTGAGCCCCAAAGCTCAGTTCTGCTGCTCATTCCAACAATCCCCTCAGGGCTCTGCTGTCTCATAATTTCCAGTCTAGAGGACTTTCTGTTTGCAAGAGTCCCATCTAATAGGCACTGCCTAATGCTTATAAAATTTCAAATTCGAGGATCTTGAGAAATTTTTATGGCCTCTCAATCAATGGGGACATGGCTGCATCCAAAGCATTTGGGTAAGTTGGTGTTCTTCTGATTCTAACCTGGTCCCTTCTAAAATGCATGGAAAAAAAAAAAAAAAAAGAAAAGAAAACTTCCAGATATCATTCTAAAATATAATTTAATTTTTGGGAGTGTCTAGACAACTTTTGTAATTTGAAATATGCAGAAGAAATTTATTTGTATATTAGATAGGCTAGATTTATATTGATTTTTTTCTTTTTAAATCTTTTTTTCTTTTTTTTAAATTATATTTGTATTTTAATTTTACATATCAGCCATGGGTTCCCCTGTCCTTGCCCCTCCCGCCCTCATCCCCTTCTCCCCCAGCCCCTCCCCTCCATTTCCATCTCCTGCAGGGCCAAGACTCCCCTGGGGATTCAGCTCAACCTGGTGGATTCAGGACAGGCAGGTCCAGTCCCCTCCTTCCAGGCTGAGCAAAGTGTCCCTGTGTAAGCCCCAGGTTCCAAACAGCCAGCTCATGTACTAAGGACAGGTCTGGGTCCCACTGCCTGGATGCCTCCCAAACAGTTCAAGCTATTCAATTGTCTCACTTATCCAGAGGGCCTGCTCCAGTTGGGGGCTCCACAGCTTTTGGTTCAGAATTCATGTACTTCCATTTGTTTGGCTATTTGTGACTGTGCTTTTCCAATCTTGGTCTCAACAATTCACGCTCTTACAATCCCTCCTCTTTCTCGACAATTGGACGCGTGGAGCTCCATCTGGGGCCTGGCTGAGGATCTCTGCATCCACTTCCATCAGTTATTGGATGAGAGTTCCAGCACGACAGTTAGGGTGTTTGGCCATCTGATCACCAGACTAGGTCAGATCAAGCTTTCTCTCGACCATTGCCAGCAGTCTACAGAGGATGTATCATTGTGGATTTCTGGGGACCTCTCTAGCACTTTGCTTCTTCCTGTTCTCATGTGGTCTTCATTTATCATTGATATTTGTTTTAGTTCATTAGATTTATAAATATTTTCTTACAGACCTAGAAGTGATTAGTTAGGCTTTTTGGGGAGGGGGGAATTTTCAAACATAATTTACCTTTGTGATTCTCCTTCTTCTCACCCATATCACAATTGCAAGGTTAAACACATTAGGTTCTGCTAATTATAGATTATATTCACGTAACTGCACTAGAATTATGTATTTTAAATTTTTACTCATTTTTACAAAGTATCCAAAAATGAATTATATCAATTTACATTTCACATAGGAAAATATTATTATGATCTATTCTTTTTTTTTACCAAAACGGTGAACTTTTTATTTATAATTTTACTTTTTATTGAAACAGATTTTTTTCATACAATATATTCTGATTATGGTTTCCTTTCGTCCAGCTCCTCCCAGATTCTTCCCACCTTTCTACCCCCCCCCAATCCACACCCTTTCTTTCCCTCACTCATTATCAGACAACTGAAACAAACAGAAAACAAAGAGCCAAAAAGAAAGGAGGAGAAACACAGGGGCAGACATATAGAGAAATTCCATGAAAGCATAACAATGGAACCCATAATAGCTAAGCCAAAGCCCTATATGGAAACAAAACAAAACAACTGCCCCTCCAAAAATACCATTGAGTTCATTTTGTGTCAGCCGTCTCCTGCTGGGCATGGGGCCTGCACTTAAGTGTGGTTTGTGTACTCTGTGATGCTCTGTTGGAGATTTCTCTTTGTGAGCAGTTGTCAACTGGAGATAGCTTCTTGGTTAGGGATGGGTACTTGTATCCACCCTCTCCACCTGGCTCAGTCCCATGCAGGCTCTGTGCATGCTGCAACAGTCTCTGTGAGTTCATATGTGCCTCAGTCCTGGTATGTCTAGAAAGGCCTGGTTTCCTTGATGTCCTCTATCTATGGTGGCTCTTACGATCTTTCTGGCACCTATTCCACAGAGTTCCCTGTGCCCTGAGGGGATGAAGTTGATGGAGACATCCTGTTTAGGATGAGTATTCCAAGGTCTCTCTCCCTCTGCATGTTGTTCAGTTGAGGGTCTCTGTATTTGTTTCCATTTTCTGCAGAAAAGCTCATGTGGTGATGGCTGAGTGAGACACTGATCTATGGGTATAACAGAATGTTATTAGGAGTCAATTTGTTGTTATATTCCTTTAAAAGAACAGTAGTGTTTGGTTTTCCCCTAGGTCCATGGCCTATTGAGTCTCAGGTTCCCGGCCACCTGAGCAGGGTCAGGCATGGGTTTCATCTTATGTTGTGGGCCTTAACTCCAATTCAGATAGTGGTTGGTGACTCTCATAATCTTTGTGCCACTTGTACCACTACTGCACCAGCGTATCTCGCAGGCAGGTCACCATTGTAGATGGAAGGGTTTGTAGCTGGGTTGGTGCTTATCAGTTTCCTCTTGTAGTGTGCAGAGAACCTTACAGTACTATGGATACTATCCAGTAGAGGTGAAGGCTCTCTTGGTAGGCACCAGCTTGACTTCTCTGTGTTCAATGAGTTGCACAGATGTTGCCTTCAGCAATGTGGCCCTGCCATCCTTTTGTGGAGAGCGAACTGTAGCCATGGCAATAGCCTGGACTGTTTGGGTGGAGGGTTCCCACGGGGCCCCTTTGGCCAAAAACTCAATTAGATGTGACCCATTCCTGGCAGTAGAGGTTTCATTTGGTGATGAGAGATAGACTAGGTGGGGCTCCATCTACCCTGTCATTTGGGAATTTCATTTAGATCACCTTCATATTGCTGTGCTTGTTTTCCATACAACCCCTCCAATGGCCCTTACTTTTAGCTCTCTCTCCCCTCTTCTCTCCCCCTTTTCATGTAGTCCCCCCATTCTAGTCCCCACTCTGTCTCTCCATCTATAACTATCCTATCCCCCCCTCCAGGAAACCCTTCCCTCCCTGCTAGTTCCTTACTCTACACCTAACCTCTGTGGTTATAGCCTTTAACCAGTAATGAATCCATAGCCTTTCACTTTTTCTTTTGTCAAAACAAAAGCATAACCTCTTCTCTAAAGTAATGTATCTTTTGACTTAAATTTTGAAGTCAAGACATTTTCAAAATATATAGGTTGGTTTAATTTAGCAGCCTTTTTAATCCAGTATGTTTTAGCCGCTATTGTCCCTTTCTCAGCAGTCAAATACTTTAAAGACAACACAATAACATACACTATACAGACTCTGTGTGTATTTTTCCATTTTAACATGGCTCATTATATTTTTATTATTCTATTCCTTTTTAAAGAACTTTATTTTAAAACTTTGCTGTTTTAATCTAAGACTGTAAATATTCTTTCTCTTCTCTCCCAAGCCTATGCATATTTTAAACTCACTGTGACCCATTTAGAGGCTCTTTTCATCTGAACCTGCCCTTACTGTGCATCAGTAAACTTTTCTGTCTGTATGAGCAAAAATACTGCTGTGTCACTTAGATCGTGGTATTTGGGCCTGTTTGTAGTGTTTGGTAGTAGGACCTGTTAAAGGAGTCGCCTATTTTTGCCTTTAGCACAGAGCCAGATAGCTGTCTCTTAAAGGAGCCATACTTCTGCTCACCACCAACAAACAGAGCCTACCTGAGAAAATTCAGCTACCAAGAAGCCATGCTTGACTCCATTTTTGTGGGTCTAGAATACTTTTTTAAGTTTTGTCAGATTTTATGTGGAAATTACAGCCAAATGTTTAGGCTCCAAATGTTGGTGGAAGTTTCCCTGTCCCGAACACCTGCCCTGAAATAACAGGCAGCTGATTCCCAAATAACTAACTCAGAGACTTAATGTAAATTATAAATGCTTGGCCAATAGCTCAGGCTTATTACTACCTAACTCTCACATTTAAATTAACCCATATTTCATATCCATGTTTTGCCATGTGGCTCATGGCTTGTTAGCTCATTTTTTACATGTCCTGCTTCCTCGGCAGCTGGCTGGTGACTTCACTGACTCCACCTTCTTCTTCCCAGAGTCCTCTGTTTCTGGTGTCCTGTCTATACTTCCTGCCTGGCTACTGGCCTGTCAGCTTTTTATTAGTCAATGAGAGCAGCGCATATATATCCACAGTGTGCAGAAGGACGATGCCACAGCAGTTTTCATCATTGTCTTTGTCTCAGCCATTCCGACTGGGATAGGAAGAGAGCCTAAAGCAGTTTCTGTTTGTGTTCCCCCATCATACCACTTCTTGGCATATGTCCAAAGGAGTTGACATCCTGCTCCACTGATACTTGCTCAGCCAAGTTCATTGCTGCTCTGTCCACAAAGCTGCGAAATGGAAACAACTGGTATTGTGGTGATATTGTGTTCCCCAAGATACTGTGCACCCTAATAAACTTATCTGGGGTCAGAGACAGAACAGCCACAATATTAAACATAGAGGGTGGGTAGAGGTAGCACACGCCTTTAATCCTAGCATTCCAGAGGCAGAGATCTACCTGGATCTCTGTGTGTTCAAGGATACAGCCAAGCATGGTGACTCACGCCTTTAATCCCAGGGAGTGAGCCTTTAATCCCAGGGAGTGATGGCAGAAAGCAGAAAGCTATATAAGGCGTGAGGACCAGAAACTAGAAGCTTTTGGCTGGTGAAAGTTTCAGGCTTTGGAGCAGCACAGTTCAGCTGAGATGCATTTAGCTGAGGACTCAGAGGCTTCCAGTCTGAGGAAACAGGATCAGCTGAGGAACTGGCAAGGTGAGGCGGCTGTGGCTTGTTCTGCTTCTCTGATCTTCCATCATTCACCCCAATACCTGGCTCCAGGTTTGTTTTTATTAATAAGACCATCTAAGATTCATGCTACAGGAATGCCCTTCAACTGATGAATGGGTAATGAAAATGTGCTACATACACACCATGGAATTATTTTCAGGAGTAAGGAAAAATGAAAGCATGAAATTTTCTGGTGAATGGATAGATTGAGACAACAATGCACTAACACAAAAGGACAGGCACTGTGTGATCTCTCTTATTTGTGGTTCTTAGCTAAGAATCTTTAGGTGTTGAGTATAGACGCTGGGGCTATGGCAGAAACAAGGAAAGTCAGAAGGGACCACAGGGTTGGGGAGCTCTAGAGGGGGTAACAGTAGGACCCAGGTGCTGTGAAGGGGACATGGGAAAGCAGTGGGGACATTTTTACTGGGTGGGGACAATGAGGACAATGCAAAGGAGAATCCCAGAACAGCACAGGCTACTGATTTAGTCGCTTCCCAGAACGTGAAGGGTTAGAACCCAAGGTTGAAGGCAGCATACACTTTGGACTCAGGCCTGGAGGAATCAAACTGGAGCTGACCTTAAAGCCTCCTCCCTGAGGACCAGCTCTATAGCTTCTTAAGGATCTACGCAAGCTGCCCAAGGGAGAAAGACAATCAATAATTCTCCCCAGCTGTAAAGCCTACAGCCACATTCTGACTGGAATGGGAAAATACTCCCAAGGGTGTAATAGTGCTATTTATATCATGGGGGTGTGTGGGTAACCAACAGCCATCTAATTGGACTGAACGCTTGCTCAGTAGCAAAGAATTCATGTCTGGTGCTGTAAACCCAGCCAATTACTCTTGGCTGGAGAGGTCATGAACCCTAGAGGAGAACCTACTACTGCCGTTTCCTGAATAATTCCCAACTTCATTCTAAATCCTTATCTTCATAGTCACAGATAAGTGTAGCTATCCCCCTCAGCCAAAGACGATTCTTTTTGTTGCAGACCCACAAAGAGTCAAAATGCAGAGAACAACTGACCTGTGGGGTGTCCAGCCCAAACTGATACATCTACACACAACCCCTGTAGGTGAGGCTCAGGGAATGTCACGGAAGAGGGGGCAGGAAGATTGTAAGAGCCAGAGGACCAGAACGTCTGTCTTGAGATTGTGGTGATATTATGTTCCCCAAAATATTGTGCACCCTAATAAACTTATCTGGGGCCAGAGAACAGAACAGCCACTAGATATAGAGGCCAGAAAATGGTGGCACACATGCCTTTAATCCTAGCATTCGAGAGGCAGAGATCCTCCTGGATCTCTGTGAGTTCAAGGCCACACTGGAAACAGCCAGGCGTGGTAACAAGAGCCTTTAATCCCAGGAAGTGTTGGCAGGAAGCAGGAAGGTATATAAGGCGTGAGGACCAGGAGCTAGGTTGGTTAAGCTTTCAGGTTTTCAAGAAGCAGTTCAACTGAGATCTACTCAGATGAGGACACAGAGGCTTCCAGTTTGAGGAAACAAGATCAGCTGAGGAATTAGTGAGGTAAGGGGGCTGTGGCTTGTTCTGCTTCTCTGATCTTCCAGCATTCACCCCAAGACCTTGCTCCAGGTTTGATTTTATTAAGACCTTTTATTAAGACACATGAGATAGTGTCTCTTACGGACCACAGGCAAGCTACACCCATGAAATGGTATGGTTTCCTAAGCAGGACCCATACAATGACAAGGCCAGTTGACATGTTGATATGGATGGGGTAAATCTCACAGAGCCCCACCCCTAAATAAAACACCTACATGCAATTAATGGCTGCTGAGAGATAATCAATTTCTCCAGGGACAGGCCCCATTATAGGTTATCCCAAGCAGTCATCCCTACATGTACATATGAGAGACACTCAAATGGACTCAGCAGTATATATATATGACATGTGTGCGTGTGTGTTGTATAATATATTATATAACATAAGTTCTGTACTATGTAATGTACACAGATCTGTAATAATAATTAAGAAGAAGAGGTCATGAATTTGAGAGGCAGTGGAAGGACACACAGGAGTGGGGAGGGAGAGGTACAGTTCTCAAGTATGAAATTCTCAAAAACTAGAAAGCAAAAAAAAAAGAACTCTCAATACATTATTTATACCAGTGATTTTGGAATTGACGTGAAGTTGAAATATGTGGTACAGCAAATTATAACATTCATGCTGACAATTTGAAATAACAGAAAAATCACAAAATTCAACACATGAAAAAGTATATTACAGAGATAGATTATAGGCGACTACACAGTAGTGTTCTCTTCAGCAGGCTTACATTATAACCTTTAACAATATTTTGATAACTTACATCACAATGAATCTCTATTATTGACTTTCTTTTTTTGGGGGGGAGGTGGGTGGGCATGTCTCCACAGCGAAGATATTCACATTTATTTTCTGTGAGGTAGATCTCTTCCGCCAAGACTCACACATAGGTTTTCCTAGAAACTCCTCCAGTCAAAATAAATAAATAAAAAGCATTAGCAGATATCCATACACTGAAGCATCCTGTGTATGGCTGAAAATACTGTCTTCACCCCCAGCCATTCAGCTCTCATAACGAACCATTTCTGTTCAGTGGGAATTGTGGTTTAGGGAATTTGTTCAGGGTTTCAGCAATTGGCTTTGTAACTCTTTAGGATTCTAGATTTTTTTTTTCTTTTTTAAATTTCAGGCTTTAGGAGTTTTTCTTTTTGGGAATTTTAAAGTGCTAGGTTGTTGGTATTTGGAATTATAACCTTCAGAATTGTAACGAGCGCTGGGATTCTCAGAGTGACTCCTCTTCCCGTTCCCCTGGCTGGCAGTATTTGCAATGAGGCAAAAATCCTTCCAATTAAGAGAAAGAGCCCTTGAGGAAGATCAAGCTGGCCAGGTGAGGGTGTTAGGGCCAAGAGCCCTCTCCATTGTTGTTCATATGCACTCTCAAATACTGCAGATATGATACAGACTCCGTCCCTTCTTTCAGCATGCATTTGGGAAGCTCCTAGTCTATTATTCCCTGAGGCATCACCTCCAGGACAAGTACATTGATTCTGTTTTACAGGAAAGGATGAAGTAAGGACATTGTGTGTCAGAGCACAGTGGCCAGTGACTGTCACTCTGTTCAAAACTCAGAAGTCAGAGTGGCTTTCTACAGTTGTCTCATCAACCTTTCCAAAAGTAGAGGTTCATCTATTTGTCCCCCATCTACAGGGATCACACCTCCTCCATAGCCAGATAGCTCACATTTGCTCACTGTTTTCCAAGTGCAAGGCTGAAATGTACTCTTTCTAACTTGCTCCCATTCACTTTCTTCTTAGTAGCTTCAGTCTGTGAGTCTAGTCATTGATTGACTGATTGATTGGCCTACCCATTCACTTTTTTTTCATTTGTATAGGATGCCTACTATACAGTCACAAGCCTCAAACTCTAAGAGCTGACAAGTTATGAAAAGGTATCATAGACATGTGTAAAGATACGCCATAAAGTGTGTGATCATTATCCACCCCATGCTATAAGAATGAGGAGGAAGAACAGGAGAGTGGGTTTTACAGACAACATCAGTGCTATGTTCTGAATGTCATACCTCTCTGACATTTACATGATCCATCGATAACCAGTGTAATGGTATTCGAAGAAGACGAGGTCGTGAGGGTCAGTATCCCTCACTAGGCTAGGCTGGGTGGCCCAAGAGCCCTTGGGATCCACCTATCCCCTATTCCCACCACACTGGGATTTCAGGGACATGCTACTGGCAAGGTGCCCCTTGCCCTTGTAAACTTCTTACCCATGCTCCTATAAGCAATTCTAATGAAACTCATTGGGACATTAAAAATATGAAAATAGAAAGCAGGCTTGCAGGGAAGAGGAAGGGGATCTGTAGGGGGGTAGGAACAAGAGAGGGTAACAGGGTGGTGACTATAGCTAGAATAAATTATTTACATGTGTGGATAAGAGTAGTGTCTGGTCAAGGGGACACACTTGGATCTTCCTGGGCAGGGGAAATAGAACAGATTTTGCTGGTGGACTGGGGGGAGGGGTGGCGAGAATGGGAACAGGAGGGATCAGGTCAGGAGAGAACGACGGAGGAGGAGAGTTCTGGAGAAGGGGACATTTTGGGGGTGAGGTAGAAACCTAGTGCAATGGAAATTTCCAGGAATCTACAAGGGTGACCTTAGTTAAGACTCCTAGCAATAGGGGAAACGTAGCCTGAACTGGCTGTCTCCTCTGACCAGGCAAGATGTCAAGTGGGGGTAGTTGGAAACCAACCCATATAACCGTTGACCTACAATTTGTCCTGCCTACAAGATGTGCTGAGGTAAAGGTAGCACAGAAATTGGGGGAGTGGCCAGCCACTGACTGGTCCAACTTGAGACCCACACCAGGAGAGGGAGCCCACCTCTGACACTGTCTAGAGGGCCAGGATCCAGGGACTGGATAGCCCAGAGACCCAGGATAGAACCAAACCAGACTGGCACACACACAAAAAAGAAAAGTCACTGAAATGATTCCTAATGATATTCTGCTGTACTCATAGAGCAGAGCCTAGCATAATCATCATCAGAGAAGCTTCATTCAGCAACTGATGGAAACAGATGCAGAGACCCACAGCCAAACATTGGGCTGAGCCCCAGGGAATTCTACAGAGGCAGGGGAGGAAGGATTGTAGGAGCCAGAGGGGTCAAGGGCACCACAAGAAAATTCACAAAATCCACTAGGCTGGGCTCATAGGGACTCAAACAAACTGAACCGACAGCCAGGGAGCCTTCATGGGACTGACCTGGGCCCTCTGCACATGTGTTGTGGTTGTGTGGTTAGGTTTTCTTGTGGGATTCCTGACTGGGAGAACAGGGGCTGTCTCTGACTCTGTTGCCTGCTTTTGGGACCCTGTCCTCCTACTGGGTTGCCTCATCCAGGCTTGGGAGAGGAGGTGCCTAGTCTTACTGCAACTTGATATGCCATGCCTGGCTGATATCCTGGGAGGCTGGCTAGATACAGAGGAGGAGTGGATGGGGGTGCAGAGGAGAGGCTGCATGTAAAAGACTGGGAAGAGAGGAGGGAGGGAAAACTATGGTCAGGATGTAAATAATAATGATATAAATAAAAGTAATTTTAAAATCATGTTTCAAAAGGAAGGAGAAGAATAGGAGCTGGGAAGACAGCTGAGCCAAGTGGCCTGTTTCCCAAGCATGAGGACCCAAGTTCAGGTCCCAGAACCAACACGAAAGGCCATGCATAGTGTTGCATGTTTGTAATTCCAGTGCTGGAGAGGTAGACAGGACCTGCTGGCTAGATGGTTTAGCCTAATCAGCCAGCTCCAAGGCAATAAGAGACCCTTTCTTAGAAGAGGTGGCTAGCAAGCCCTGAGGATGACAGCTGAGGTTGTCCACCAGCCTCATCAGCCTACACACACACACACACACACACACACACACACACACACACACACACACTCTTTTTTTTTTTTTTTTTTTTTTTTTTTTTTGCTTTTTGAGACAGAGTCTCTCTGTGTAGCTTTGGAGCCTGTCCTGGAATTCACTCTGTAGCCCAGGCTGGCCTCAAACTCACAGAGATCCGCCAGCTTCTATCTCCTGAGTGCTGCGATTAAAGGTGTGCGCCACCACCGCCCGGCTGCACACACACGTTTTTAAAAGACCAGTATGGTATGTACTAAGATATGAATTACTAAGAGTAGGGTTGGAAAGAAAAAAAAAGCAGAGTGAGACCAGGGATTAGTATTCAAACAATAGAGAAAGAGAGAATTGGGGAGAGTAAATAGAAAGAGAAAAAAAGAAAGGAAGAAGAGGAACCCTCTCTAAAGCTCTGCAGAAACTATAAAAGGGTAAAGAAATTCAGTTATACAATTTGAGACATTCCCAGCACTTGAGAGGCTGAGGCTGGGAAATGCATCCCCAAGGCAGGGAGACCCCAAGGACAGGTCAATCTGTGAACTTTCTGTGGCCTTTGGGAAAGCTTGTTTAAAAAACAAAGCGAGAACACAGAGAAACACCGAGTTGAGATTAGATGTTGCACAGTGCGCCTGCCTTTGCAGTCACTCACCAGAGCAGAGGTGCAAAGCCCGCCTCCACACCACCCTGCTTGACCTTCTCTGTCTACCCAAGTTGGTGTCATCTGATGAGCAGAGCCTCCTGGTGGGGTGCTTCCTGGACTGATCTTTGCGTTGTTCCTTCTGTAACCAGAGGGTGTGCTGTGGAGTCTGGGAAGTTGGATGTTTTAACTAAAGGTAGCTTTCTGTAGCTAGGCACTTGAAAGCAGCTGGCAAGCGTCCCATGGGTGTGCTTTAGGCCCTAGTACCATTTAACACTTGCCCCATTATTGAGGAAGTTAGCTAGTGTCAACCCAGTTTGTAGCTCAGGCCAGATGTTCACCACATGAGCACTGATCAGCTCTGACTCACAGTTTTTCACTGTAGAGTTAGGTGTATTCTGCAGGTTCATGCTGCTCACTTTCATAGAAGATGGTTTCTTTGTCTGGAATAGTCTTTGGGTGTGTCTAGAATTTTTATATTGTGCAGGATATGTGTGTGTGTGTGTGTGTGTGTGTGTGTGTGTGTGTGTGTGTGTGTATACATGTGTGCAGTTTGTACGTGGACATAGAGACTCTGGGGTTTAAAATATAAAACTGTTGTAAGAACAAATCAGGTGAACACCCTACCGCCTGGCATACAAGAAGTCTTCATGGACATCTATTTTCGTCTATTTGCAGTATTTTGTTTGCAGTGAGAAATAGAGGCTCTTCTTTTCCTCATAATTAAAAAAAAATACAGTTTGATTTTATTGTGTTGGGGTTACACATTGCTATGGTGTGCTTATGGACCTCAGAGGACAACTCTGGGAGGTGGTTCTTTTCCTCCACTGTCTGGGTCCTGAAGAATGAACTCAGGTTGTCCAGCTTGGTAACAAGTGCCTTTACCCACTAAGCCACCTCCCCAGCCCCTTCTCCTAAAGTCCAATGCCTTGGAGGGGCTAGAAAGATGACCCAGTGGAAGCATTCCATAAACTCGAACTTGCCAACTTCTTTGCCCTTGGTGCCAGGGGGAGAAGGGGATTCTCAGGATGGTGCTTTTGTGTTAGCGGGAAGCAACTGAGCTCAGTGGAAGATGAGATGATGAGAAGATGGAGAGAGGCAGTGAGGAGGAACTGGAGAAACATAGAAGTAATGCTGAGATAATGGCATGGGGGGCGGGAGGGAATCCAAACTAGGAGGAGGACCTTTTCCCTTAAGCAGTGGATGGGCTAATTCTGAAAGAAGCAGCAGCCCTTGAGTGCAAGGACAGGCCAGAGGACCCTCTGAAGCACAGATCTGTGAGCCTCCAAGAGCAGGCCCTTCCCACCTGTCTACACCACTGATCGTTTACAAACCTGGGTCACTTCATTCCCACCCTACTTCAGGGGCTATTATTAAAAATACAGATGTGAGGAGAGTTTCTTTTTTGACAAAACTCGAGTCAATGAAATCAGAGTATATTAAGGTACTAGATGTTGAAAGTCAATGAACTGTGGGGGTCTGTTGTCTGGAAAATACCAGAGTTGTAGACTATTGGTTGAAATATTAAGGCAACTCCACGTAGTTAAAAGGTAGGTTTGTTTTGTGGGGTAACTTATAAGTGAAGGGATAAGTTACAGGGTCTGGGAAAGGTGTAGGGCAGTCCAGCAGTGTTCTCTGGAGAACTCTGCTTGGTCTACCTCCAGCATCCAGGATCCAGGAACCAAGAGAGCTGGCCCATCCAGATCTTGGATCCTCAGGCTCCTCTCTCAGCCCCACCTTCTAGGCGTAACAGTTACCGAAGCCTCAATGGGGGTTGTACTACCAGGTCAAAGCTGGAACAGCTACTCACTACAATAGACTAACTATCAGATAGACGAGGAAAATTAGCTGAAGCTAATGCTGATACTCTAAGATCTTGAGAAAGGATGCTGTTATTTTTCAATGAGGTCTAGCTTATAGATTAAGCAGGAGAGAACCCTCAAGCCAGGAGCCTCCTCATAGTCTGCTGTTATTTTGATTGACAGATGTGGCAGCTGTTTCTGGCATCCCAGACCACTCCCCCTCTTCAACACTAAAAGATGGGGATGGGGCATGTTACACATCCCTGATTTCTGACGTCTGTTATTCACCTCGGGAGGACCCTGCATACTTTACGGGAATTCTTCAGAAGGAAAATGGTCACATCACTACTTCAGATAGCCCTGAGGAGCTGGGGACCCCCGGACCCTCCTTACCAGAAGTGCCTGGAATGGAGCCACATGGCTTATTGAGTTCTGATTCGGGAATAGAGATGACTCCTGCCGAGTCCACTGATGTGAACAAGATCCTAGCTGACCCCCTGGACCAGATGAAAGCAGAAGCCTATAAATACATTGACATAAGCAGGCCACAGGAGGCAAAAGGTCAGGAGCAGCCTGGCCCTGGGCTAGAAGATAAAGACTTGGACTTTAAAGACAAGGACATCAAAGTCTCTGCAAAACCGGAAGGGGTCAGTGCACTTGACCAACCAGTTCCTGTGGAGGGGAAGATCGTCAAAGACCATTTATTTGAGGAATCAACCTTCGCTCCTTACATAGATGATCTCTCGGATGAGCAACACAGAGTGCCTCTGGTCTCTGCCCCTGTTAAGATTACACTGACAGAGATAGAACCTTCTGTCATGACCGCCACACCTGAGACAACCCCTGAGAAGCAAGAGCTGTGTCTGAAGCCAAGTCCTGACACAGTCCCCACTGTCACTGTCTCAGAGCCTGAAGATGACAGTCCGGGATCTGTCACTCCTCCGTCTTCTGGAACAGGTAAAGACATCGGTTATTCTCCACTTTGGGAAACCCCAGCCTATGGAGGGCTGAAGCCCCAGAACATGAAGGAATGAAGGCTTACATCCCAAATGCTTGATGTTGTGGTCCCTTTAAGTCACATTCAGTTAACTGATTTAATTAACACACAGCCTTTTCAGGTCTGTGCCCATCGTACCTAGGTTTCAGTCCGGGGTTCCCCTTCAAGTCCTGGCGGGTTCTCTTTGTAAAATGTCTCTGTCTTCATTTGATGGGGTGGGGGTTGGGGAGTAAGGATGGCACAATGGGAATTATCAGCAGTCTCCCACGGCCCTGAAGCTCAAATCAGGGAAGTGCCGCTGCTTGGAGGTTAGTTCTTCTCCCATGATCCACCGGGTCTCTTGGAGGCATTATGGGGAGAGGACCTTAGCTGGGTGACCTTGGGCAGGACATGTAGCATGCCCAATCCAGGCTCTGCATCTGTGACACAGACGGGTTGGAGTGGGAGGGGCTTAGGCTCCTTTAGGGGCGGAGCAGGCAGGAAAAGGAAATCTCAGAGCTGGAGGATCCTTCCCGCTCCCTTCAATCCCAGCACCATCTCATTACTCTCTTTCGTTCCTTGGAGGTCTAGCTGCAATTGTATATTTGAAACTGAAAAATAGTTTTGATTAAAATAGGAATTCCTAGAGTCTAGGGAGAGAGTTCAGTAAGTAAAGGTACCTAAACATTGACATGAGGACCCGAACCCAATCCTTAGCACCCAGGTAGATGAAGATAGGTCTCAGAATCCTCTACTGGAGAAGCTGAGACGGGAGGATCCCTGGAGCTGCTGGTCAGCCAGTCCTACTGAACCTGGGAGCCGGAGGTCTCAGCGAGAAACATCTCAGGAAAAAGCAAAGCAAGGTGGATGGGATGGCTTCGGAGGGACACCTGAGGTTGTCCCCTGGCCTCTACACATGACACAGACATGCACTCTGACAGAGCCTGTATACACACACACACACACACACACACACACACACACACACACACATACACAGAGACAGAGAGAGACAGAGAGATACAGAGAGAGAAAGAGACAGAGACAGAGAGAGACAGACAGACAGACAGACAGAGACAGAGTTTAGCTCATGGGCCTGGTCCAGCTCCTGCTTGTCCTAGGAGACCATACTATGGTGGCTATTTGTTGCTCTTCATCTAGGGGTGGGACCTGTTGACCCCCCATCCTTGTTGGCATGTAGATGTAGACTGGTGGTGCCATTACACAGGTCTTGTTTAGGCAGCCATATAGCTGAGATTTTATAGTTGCAACTTCCCTGTCACATCTAGAAGATAGTATCTAACAGTACCTGTCCTGGTCTTCTGGATTTTATAATATTTCTGCTGAATCATCCATGATGTTCCCCAAGTCTTAAGTGTAGGAGTTGAATTGAAGACATATTAACTGGGGCTTGGACCCCATGGTAACTTATTCTCTGTATTTTGGACCAGTTGTGGATCTCTATACAAGCCTCCATCTGCTGCTTTGGTGAGGGGTGAGAGCATCACTTAAACGTGGATATAAGGATAAGTAGTTAGAATACAGTTAGAAACTATATTAATTTAGGAAGGTATCAGTGGCATATAAATGGATGTTTCCTGTCCCTACCACCCAGTCCCAAATAATTACCCAGATGCTTATATTAATTACAAATGATTTGCTGATAGCTCAGGCTTATTACTAACTAGCTCTTACATTTTAAGTTAACCCATATTCCTTATTAACACTCTGCCATGTGGTGGTACCTTCATTAGCATGGCATGTTCATCTCTTGTTCTCTCTGCATCTAGCTAGCGACTCTCTACTCCATCCTTCCTTATCCCGTCATGCTCAGTTTGGCTCTCCTGCCTCACTTTATCCTGTCCAGCTATTGGCCAGTCAGCTTGTTTATTAAACCAATCACAGTGATATATATACACACAATGTACAGAAAGATTATTCCACAGCAGTGGCAGATTCATAAGCAAGGTTTATTCAAGAAAAAGAGGCTTGACTGCTAGGATCGATGGCCTTCCTAGCCATGAGCAGATAACTGGGTTTACAGGCATACATTCCCTCCTATGAAGCAGGCCTGTAAGTTCGATTTGGACAGCTTTTGGTTACCTCCAAGATCTAAGTGTCACAACCGCACCTTTGGAGGCAGCTTCCTATGCTGGCCATCGTTATGGTTTTGTAGCCTTAAAGCTGAGGAGAACTGTTGGTTGCTGTTCGTCCCTGTCAGCTTGCATAGTGCCATTGGATACTGTGAGAGCTAGTCTTCGGGGAGGCAGCTGCTTGGTCAATTCCTGCTCAAATTACTCTAACGCTTGGTCAGAAGTTTGTGGTATCTCCAGCAATAAGTTCTTATCTATTGTCCTGTGTTTTTGCTTGCTACCAACCTGTCTGGAGAAACAACCCTAGCTGTTAGAGTCACGGGCAAAGCTACATAATGCGGTGTCTGAGTTTCATCCAGGCCTTCTACTAAGTTATAATTGCTGAGGACAGCCTCAGATAGGAACTGTGGTTAAGAAACACAGTTCTGGGCTCAGAAATAGCTCAGTGAGTAAAGTGCCTGCCATGCAAGCATGAGGACCAAGGTTCAGAACCCTACACATGCATAGACGTGAGCTGGGTGGGTATGTTGGCCCACCGCTAATCACAGTGCTTGGGGAAAGGAGACGTGGAATTACCAGAATATACTGTCTAGACTAGATGAATCGGCAAGCTCTGTGTTCCAGTGAGAAACCCTGGCATCATCATGCATAGAGATGGATGCCCAACATCAATCTTTAACCTCTACATGCACACACACACACACACACACACACACACACACACAAACAAACATGTATGAACATAACACAATGATGATGATGATGATGATGATGATGATGATGATGATAAACCGTTGTCCTGACATTTTGAAGTATCTCTCTCGGGAATGTTCTTTCAGCCTTCTGTATACCAGGCACTGAAAAGGCTGCCAGGGTAGTGAATACATATTCCTTGGCTCTCCTTTCTTTCTGTGACACTTAGGTCTATGGTCACTGAGGGTGGGATGGAGGATAGTGGGGAAACAGACTCATCACACCATCCCCAAGGCTGCAGCTGTGCAGAATGAGTAGATACCCACTCATCTCCTGCAGGATGCAGCAACAGGCCAGCTGTCACAGTGTGGGCTCCTAGGAATGCTGGACAAGAGGAACTGAGCCCGTCCCACCAGCTCAAGTGATCAGGAGCTTTTACCATAAAAAAAAAAGTAGAGGGAGATGTGCCATAGGAATGGAAGACACATCCCATGCAAACTCCCTAACCCCCATCGTCCTTTGGACCAGCTTGTTGACCTCATGCTTCTATGCTGTGGCATCCTTGCCCATGGACTCACCCAGCCCCAACCTTTCTGAGTGACTGTTGACGTCTTTCTCTTATTCACATAAATTGGACCCTATGGCTCCTTATTTCTCTCTCCTCAGTGTAGCGAGTCTTTCTCTGTCCCATCAGCCAGCTCCCAAATAATGACACAGAGACTCACTAGTTGTGGAAGTTCAGCCACAGCTTAGGCTTGTTTTTAACTAGCTCTTATAACTTAAGTTAATCATTTCTATTAATCTACATTCTGTCAAATACCACTCATCCTGCTTCATCCATGTCTTCTGGTGTCACTCATGCACCTAAATTTATCTCCTCTTCCTCTCCCAGGAAATCCTACCTATACCTCCTGCCTAGCTATTGGCCATTCAGCTTTTTATTACACTAATCACAGCAAATACATCTTTACACAGTGTGCAAATATCCCACAACACCTCAGTGTTTCTTGAATTTTCTTTTTCTGTGCTGTGGTTGTAAGCCCCTCGAGTCACAGGAGTGGCCAGGCCCCTCCCCCAAGGACCTCCAACTGCCAGGTTCCACCCACAGAATACTCGAACTGCCCTAACTGCTGAACCATGTCTCCATCCTACAGAGTAAAAAGTCCAATCTCTAGACATGAAATCCCACCAATCTCCACCCGGCAAAGCTCCACCCTGAAAAGTTCTACCCCTTCCCAAGAAACTCTAGATAAGTCCTGTATCCTGCTCAGTTTGGTGCTATTTCTCACCCAAGTAGAAGCAGCCATCCTCCTGGATTTTTCCCTCTTAATAAATCTCTTGTGTAAGGTTTGTTGTGTGGTATGACTTTGTGTTATTCCTTGGCTTCCAGCTGCCAGGATACCTTTCTATCCAAGCTGCATACTTATAGTGGTCCCCTAAACTCATTAGTTGTCCCAATTTTTACCCTGAGCTACTGCACTGTCCCTTTAGCAGATCATTCTGTTTTCACTCTTGAACTTACTCCAGCATCCACAATACCATTAAGATCATGACTCAAACCACTTTCTGGGGCCAGTGGCCCACTCTCCTTTCCAGACTCATCATCCAGATCTTTCCCTGCAATACTTCAACTGAAGTTTTGACCCAACCACTTCCTGCCTTATATACACGTCTTTGCTATGATTAGACTTACTTTGCTCGTGGTCTAGTCTGTTGTGACTCAGGTAGTTCCATTAGCGGAGACCAAATTCAAGCCTCCTTCCATCTCATTTTGCTTAAAAAAAAAAAGAAAACATTTTCCCTCAGCCACCAAAACCGTGCATTGCCATGGTTTTTGTATGTTGTGGTCCATCACCTCATTTTAGAGTATTTTTGTTAACCCCAAAGAAATCCTGGACATTGTTTGGTTGCTTTTGAATTTTCTCATTCCCTGAAACCACCACCCTACATTCTACCTCTATGAATTTACTTATTCTAAACATTTTATATAATGGAACATTATAATAACACAGTTCATCATGACTTATTTCACTTAGCACACTAACTTGAGGTATGTTTTATCTTGCATCTGTATTTTTCCCCTGTTTTTCTTGTTTTTTCCCCCTTTTTTTGAGGCCAAAGAATATTCCACTGTAAGAGCATATCACATTTAATTTATCCACTTCTTAGCTGAGGGATATTGGGCTGTAACTAACTCTTATTTAGACTGTTTTATCTAAAATAAAGGTTTTGTGTAGAACGAGGCAGGGGTCTAGCTTCATTCTTTTTCATGTGATTGTCCAACCACCTTTCCTCCCTTAATTTCCAAACTATGGCTAGTTCCATCTCAGGTTTTACTTCCTTTTGAAACAGGGATATCATGGGGAACACGAAATAAAGCATTTGAAACAGAAAAACACAAGTTTAGATTCAAGCCAAGTCATTTCTGCCAGGACACCAGCAACACACTCAGAGGTGGTAACTGAAGAGACAGAGACAGTGTTGTTTACATGGGTGTAGAGATGTTAAGAGAACCAATAGATAATGATGAAACTTCAGTGCTAGGGAGCCTCACTATCCCTGGACCTAGCAGAGAAGGAAGAGAGGATTCTAGAAACCCACTAAGGACTAGAGCTTCAGAAGACACGGTGAGTTAGGAACACTGCAACATCTCCCTTCTTTCAGCCTTTTCTATTGGCTGAAATAGCCAGAAACCAGTGTGGAAAGCATCCTGGACAATATATAGAATAAATACAAATGATAGGCCTGGACCAAAGTGGACAGAGAGAGGAACACGAGGGTAACAATATAGACCGTTGCTTAGGCTACTGCCTAGGCTCCATGTGTAAAGTGCCTGTCACCCAGCGGATGCTCACAGGTGGGGCTGTGCTCATGCCTCCACTGTGCTCTGAAGGCACAGACCGTGTCTTCATTGACACCCTTGACCCTCCCCTCCCCGCTTAGAAAAGAGCCAATCACGTGGCTTACTAAAGAGAGCTAGCCATTGTGGACGTGGTTTGAGATGATACTACGATAAGAATTGCCAAAAACTTTGAGAGAATGAGGCAGTTGTTTTGCTTTTTTTAAATTTCATTTTTGAGATTAGTATAATTGCAACATTTCTCCTTTCCCCTTTCTCCCTCAAAACTCCCATATACCCCTTCCTACTCTCCTTCAGATTCATGACCCCCTTTTAACTAATTCTTATTGTTTACATACATGTCTACCCATAGATATATTCCTAAGTATAACCTGTTCAGACCGTATAATGTTAGTTGTATGTTTTCAGGAGAAGCAGTTGTTTGTAAGACACTTAAAACACACATAACGTCATTTCTCTGCTCCGATGACTGCTTTCTCTACCCAGGTTAAAAACCTCTTGAGCTCTGACACATCCCCATCTCTACCTCTTCTGTCACACTCCCCTTATTTACAAGTCCTTTCAGACATCATGGTCTCTCCAGATCGATGTGGCTCCCACCTCCAGGCCTTTACCCTGTTTGGCACACTTTTCCTTTGGAAATCAAGTGTTAAATCCAGGTCCGCCTCTCACAGAGGCCTCGTCTGACCTCCCTATTGAAAGCGGAACCCTCGTCCCGCCCTGTCCAGAACGACTCACTCCCTTGCCTGACTCTGATTCTCTCCTTCACAGCACTTGTTATCATCTAGTGTGCTATGCACTTCACTTATTTTCACACATACTGTTTGTGCATCATGATCCCTTGCCCTGAGGTAATAAGCAGCGGCAAAAGTCCTTGCTTAATAGATGGATGAGGTATAGGGTAAAGATGTCCTGTCTTACAGAGCATTTAAAAACCCTAAAATATTTTTCAGGTTCTCACAGAATCCTAGAGCCACAGATGGCATAGTCACAGCAATTCTGCTCCTCTTGTCTCCCCAGAACCCCACAGTGACCCCAATGTTTTGCCGGAAGCTTTGAACAGTTAGTTCTTGCCACATAGGGTCTGGAGATGGCTGTTTAAGACACCGGGAATAAAGGCCTGCCTGCTCTGTGGCAAGACAGTAGCAAACTCCTGAACACTGATGTCATGGTGATCCCAGCAGCCAAGCTCAGCAGGGTTGCCAGTGTGGCCTCCAGGCCATCTGGAGGAACATCAGGCTGAGAGCAGACACTTGCCCTAGGGACGGGGGTGACTCTAGGTTGATGTGATTTCAGGAGCGGGTGAGGGAGAAACACAACAGTGAGCTGCCATGGTTACAGTCCCATGAGATGGCAGAGCTGATAATCCTCAAGATCCACGTTGGGGGGCGAGGGGGTGGGGAATGGGCAAAATCTTTGAGTTTTAGGCTTTAAAAGTAAAAACATTCTTATGGAAAATGTAAAGCTCAGAAGTCTATCCAAGCTGGTCTTCTCTTATTAACGGAGAAAGCATGAGCAGCCATGGGCACAGAGGGAAGAATAACTTTCTTATTTCTTGATGTTGGTGAACTCAATTAGGGATATGTATCCATTTGATTATCTGATGAAATCTCCAAAGCTGAGAAACTCTCTCCCCCCCACTCCTCCACCCCCCGCCCTGTCCCCCAGGAATCAGAAATTAAAACTTCTAGAATCTGGTGCATCCAAACAGACAAATACAGCCAAGATTCTGTTGCTAAGAAATGACAGGGTCATTTTTTTTAAATAAAAAGCTGATTATGATGGATAGGTACGTAAAACACTGATTAATTGGGCTACAACAGTAATTAGCCTTAGCTTAGGTGGCCTGTCTTTCCAGCAAAGCCCTGGAAACAGACTATTTCTGTACTAATGAGATGTGTGTTTCTCAAGCAACGACAAAACATCACCCCTAATGGAATTTTGTTTTATTTCTTTTCTCTCTGTCCATCTGTCTGTCCGTGTGTGTGCTTCTCTGGCTCTTCTTCGCTCTGTGGGACGACAGAACCATCTGTTGCAGAGTCCCAGGGGAAAGGCAGTGTCTCCGAGGACGAGTTGATCGCTGCCATTAAAGAAGCGAAGGGGTTGTCGTATGAGACCACCGAGAGTCCAAGGCCGGCGGGCCAGGTGGCCGACAGACCCAAAGCCAAGGCCAGGTCCGGGCTGCCCACCATCCCCAGTCCCCTGGACCACGAGGCCAGCAGTGCGGAGTCCGGAGACTCGGAAATTGAGCTGGTGTCTGAGGACCCCATGGCCTCCGAGGATGCTCTGCCCTCGGGCTACGTGAGCTTCGGCCACGTGTCGGGCCCGCCCCCCTCTCCAGCCTCGCCGTCCATCCAGTACAGCATCCTGCGGGAGGAGCGCGAGGCCGAGCTGGACAGCGAGCTCATCATCGAGTCCTGCGACGCCTCCTCGGCCTCAGAGGAGAGCCCCAAGCGCGAGCAGGACTCGCCCCCGATGAAGCCCGGCGCCCTGGACGCCATCCGGGAGGAGACCAGCACTCGGGCCGCCGCCGAAGAGCGGGCGCCCAGCCGCCAGGGCCCTGCGGAGGAGCCCAGCCCGGTGATCAGCTTCACCCCTGCCGCCCTCCCATCCCGCCCGGAGCCGTCGTCGGGAGACGGAGCCCCGGCCCCCGAGCCGCCCACGTCACAGCAGCAGAAGCCTAAGGAGGAAGCTGAGAGTTCCAGCCAAAGCCCGGCGGCCACCGAGGGTCCCGAGCCGCTTGGTCCCAGCCTCCTGCCCCTTCCGCCCTTCTTCAATAAGCAAAAAGGTAATGGGGCAGCTTTTCTGGTCCATCCAGGGTTGTCCCGCCAGAGTCCTCCCGGGGTGCCCCGAGGTATCCGCAGGGAAGCTGAAGCTGTGACCAGGACCGGGACACAGCTGGCAGAAGAGTGGGCATGGGAGGGAAAAAGAGGCTTGACTCACAGGGGAAGAGACCGCAGGGGCACTGGACCTCTGGCCCCAAGCCCCAATCACGAAGGGTTTTGTGTGCTCCTGGGACCTGAACTGGTGACCCGACTCTTCATTTCAGGGCGGGCTTCTCTGTGGAAAAGGAAAACTTTGCTTGGAACCTTCCAGGCTTGTTTCCGGTTTCTACCTATTTAAAATGAGGCGTGGCTAGAGATCCCTTTTCATGCCTAAACCTGCTTTTAGCTCAGTTTTGCCTAAATGGAGCTTGGCTCCATTCTGTCTTACACCCAAGAGGGGGAGAGATTTGTTTTATAAGTTCCAGATAATCAGCAAAGACAGGGACCAAAATTGCTTCCACATAGCACTCGGGAGGCAGAGGCAGGTGGATCTCTGTGAGTTCGAGGCCAGCCTGGTCTACAGAGCGAGAGATCCAGGACAGGTTCCAAAGCTACACAGAGAAACCCTGTCTCAAAAAAAAACAAAACAAAACAAAACAAAACAAAACAAAACAAAACAAAAAAATTGCTTCCACAGTTTCTCCGTCCCCTAGCAGCAGCTAACATGACTCAATAATTTTTAAAGTTGCTTATAATTTAGAATTCTTTTACTCTATCCGTTAGGGTCTCCCTCTGAGAAAGTCTCCAAATGAGAGAAGTCGATATTTTATCATCCAGACTTCATGGGCATAAAGAAGATTCTTCCGCCGTTTGGTGTTGCCCACCGAGCCTGGCTGTAGATTCATGATGGATTTCAGGGCTAAAAGAACCAGACGAATCCATGAGGCACTGCTTCCTCTCAAGGCACACCTGCACTCCAGGTCCACGCCTACCCATCTTCTCTACTGTTGGCTTCTTTACAGGCATTTTGTCCTCTGAAGATAAATGATTTCAAAGGCATACCCTCTTGGCCGTGCCTTTGCTAACCTAACGTGTTTCATACAAAAATAGAGAACAAAATCTTTCTTATTATAGATTGGAAGCCAACACATGAAACAGAATTATCCTATTAGAATGGGGGGATGAAAGAAAAAGATAACCATATTACATGGTGGCCAAGATAAAGGGTAGTTGTTGCAATTTTAGGGATCAACCCGTGGCCACCGAGTAAATGTCCCAGCCTGTTGACTATTGATTAGCCAAATAACTATCTCCAGAATATTCAGGATATTATGTGTGGGCAAGGAGAGGATATTTGAAGTCAAATGTAAGACTAAGAATGGGCACTGTTTGGTGATGGTTGAAACTAATTTAACTTAATTTCCCACCACTCTGCCTGGGATAGCGAAGAGCCCCGTGGCTTGCAGGAGCTGTGGGCAACAGCATTGACAGGAACAGCTTCAGTCTCCTTCAGGGGTCTGGAACTAGAACCATGCCGCCTGTGTTCACATCATGAAACATGTAACAGGCACAGCTCCACTTGAGTCCCCCAGAGTTACAAAACAGTCACTACGAGCACAATGCTATTTAAACATGTTTGTCTCCCCAAATAAGTGAGTCTGAGGCCTGAAGAGAAAGGTGATATTCGCGGCCCATTTCTTTCCCTGGGAAATCTGGGAGACAAGCAGCTGGGGCTGACTTACCAGACAGCTGCTGAAGACCTGTAAAAGCAGGAGTTCTGAATGCCGGGGCTCAGTGCACTTTTACGACCAATTCGGTGTCATTAAGACCTCCACACAAGTTGCCCCATACAGCTTAGACCTTCTGTTGCCAAGTTTAGACACTAAAGAGAAGAGAGCGGCAGTCTGTTCAAAAGATTGAGGGGTACCAGGGTGAGTAACCTCTGCTCTCTTCTGCACTGAGGAGTCCTTTGAAATCTAGTCTCCCACTGAAATTCACTGCTCAGTTGTACCATGTGAAAAGACCACTCTGGAGAAGCTAAGCCCTGGAGGCCTGGGTGGGTGAGTCATAACCACCAGAAGGTGATTTGGGCTTTGAGGTTCCCTCTGGTCTTAGCAGCTCCATTTCAGCAGGTGAGAAAGCATGTGTGCTGCCAAGCTTCCCCTGGGCTCTTCTTAATCACTGTCGCTAGCCAGGAGGCTGATACTTAAGCCAAGCGTGACCGCCCTGAACTGTGGGGCTTTGTGGTTTTCCTGCGCATGTTCAATGAAACGTGAGGAACATAAGTATGTAGGTTTATGTGTCGCAGGTAGGCTTCCTCGGAGCTGTCTCATAGACACTGACTTGGAAACATTTAGAACAAGCCTCAGCTATCTGATGGTGTCGTGGTGTGTGACCCAGGGGCACCAGGCTTCGTGGTCCCAGGCCTGTGATTTAGAACTTTCTCATCTTCAAAGTCCTCTGCAGCTATGGAGCTGGAGATAAAATATTATTCTTTGTTTGCATCTTACCCCCCCCCCCCCCGCCCTGTGCAGTCCCGCCCTCCTGGCGTTCTGTGTTCTTCCCTTCCACACCTCCAGAACAGACTGTTAGTGCCCTCAGACTCCAAAGGGGGAGATCCATTTCCACTTCTGCAAGGTTACCTCAACTCTCAGGAACGTGCAAATGAAAGACTAATTTTACAAATGCTCAGTAAAACCTTTAACACCCAAAGTGACCCATGAGGATCGGTGAGTTCTGAGTTACAGCAGTTAGCTGTCCCAGTCCCACCAAGGCTAGTCTGAAAAGCACAGTTACTCCCTGCTTGCCAAACCCGTAGCCTCAAGTCTGTCTAATTTTTCTTGTCCTCGATGGTAATTTAATGGCACAATCCTGATCAATCTCTAAAATAGTGTATTAAAAAACTATTTTCAATTTTAAAAAGGAAATAAATCAGAAAAAAAAAAAAAACAGCAACAACAAAAACAAGCAAACCAACAAACCAAAACCTGCTTAAGGGGCTGGAAAGATGGCTGAGCAGTTAAGAGCACTTACTGCTCACTTCCCAGCACCTAGGTTGCATGGCTTACAAGCCCCTGTAACTCCAGCTGCGGGAGACCTAACGCCCTCCTCTGGCCTCCGAGGGCATTGTAGTCTCATGCACACATCCACATATATACATATAATTAAAAAATAAAGTTATAAAAAGCAAAATATTGGCTAAGAAAATAATGAATGATTTTCTGAGTCTTTATTAAATGAGTGATGTAATATTGTCCATAATGTTTCATTAAGTTTAATTGATTACTCTTATTTTTTCTGAGGCAGGATGTCACCAAGTTGCCCAGGGTGGACTTAAACTGACTCTGCAATCCAGGCAGACTTTGAACTTGCAATTCTCCTGCCTCATGCTCCCAGGTCTCTGAGAATACAGGTCTGCACTACCAGGCCCAGCTGTATACCATTTCCTGGAACAGTAAACCAAAGGGAGCCTATGAGCTCATCTGGAGATCCTTCACTCCCTCCCAGAGCCTTTTCCCCTCTTATGCACTGACTTTCTCCTTCCTGCTTCTCCTCTTACTTGTCAGCCTCTTTTCCAGTCTTGTATTGCCCTTTTACTACTGCTGAGGTGTTCCAGGCCTTGGTTTTCTTTCCTCTTCAGGTCATCAATCCCAGGGCTAACCTCCGCCGTGGACTTTCAGCTAATGGGTTTTATGTGGTAACTGCCCAGTCTCTTGCTTTGGAGAAATCTTCTCTTTTGAGCTTCACATCCATTTCCTCACTGTGACTGGGCAACTTGTAGACTCCCCATATTTATTACACCCTTGTTATCTGCCAGAATTTTCCCGTTTCTTCTCTTTTCCCTTCCAGAGCGGATGAAGTGATGTTGTTTGACTTCCTCTCATCTTCCATGATTATATCTCATATTTGAAACTTGCTTAAGGCTGGGGTTGCAGCACAGTGGTAGAGAGCTTGTCAGACATTCATAAGGCCTCAGGTCCTATCCAGCTCTGCCAAAAACAAGACTTTAGGAGGATAGTCTCATAACAGCTATTGCAGACTCAAATAGCCACACCCTTTGATACTGCAAAGACTTCATCCCTCTGAAATCCTATAACAGGCAGATGTATGTGTTATAAAATACATATCAGATCCATGGGAAAATATATTTTATTTATCAAACTACACACATGGGAGAATCCTTCACATAGCATTGTTGATAATAATAAAAGTCTTGAGAGGAACATTCCATGGACAGAGGTATGAGCATGCAGTGTGGTTCAAGGGGTTCATGTAATGGCACCGAGTCTGGATCTGAGGAGCGATTTGTCCTGAGGTAAAGCTGAAGGCACTCAGCGCTGACCCAATTGTAAACACTTCGGTGTCTACAGTAGTATTTATCTATAAGACTATTCCCCAAAGGGAGCTGGAGAGATGGCTCAGAGGTTAAGAGCACTGGCTACTCTTCCAGAGGTCCTGAGTTCAATTCCCAGCAACCACATGGTGCCTCACAACTATCTGCAGTGAGATCTGGCGCCCTCTTCTGGCCTGCAGGCAAACATGCAGGCAGAACACTATACTAGATAGATATCTAGATAGATAGATAGATAGATAGATAGATAGATAGATAGATAAATCTTTTAAAAAATACTATCCCCAAAATGATCCAAAATGGCCTTAGTATATGAAAACACCACTAAAACAAGCATACACAAGGTAATAATCAACATATACCTCTAAAAACATATTATGTTTTTAGAGAGAAGCTGCCAGAGCTACCTCTGGCTGGAACAGCTCCTATCCTGTCCCCTGGGGGCAGACCTCTGCAGCCCCTTCCTCTCCATGGGACCAGCTGTGCAGCCTGAGTTTAGAAGGAAACTGTGGCAGAAAAAAGTTTGTCTCTTTCTTGGGGCGGTGTTCACAGGAAGACTACCAGATGGGGGTCTGGTCACATAGACTGGATTTTCACCTGCCAGATGTTGATGGTGATTTTGTTTTCGGTGTCACACAACAGATTGTTTCTGTCCCACAACGTCTGAGAAAGAACCCAAATCAACACGATCCATTTACTTTTCTTCTTGTAGTTCTAAAACTAACAAAGTCATCACACATATTTACTTCTGCGAGATTGCTTTAATAAATCGGGCCCTAAAGATTCTTGGAAAGTCTCTTCCATTCACGGTAGAAATTTCAGCATCAGCTGGAGGCCCGACACTCATCCACTACAGGCGGCTGCTCTGTGTCACTTTTCATCAAGATGGACCAGTCATCTTGATGCAGTCTGGCTCTTATGTCCGTGTGGTCCATGTACCAGTCAGCGTTCTCCAGAGGGGAAGAACAATACAATGAATATGTATTACATAAGGGAATTTATTAGAGTGACATACACCCTAGGCACTGAGTTGTCCAACAATGATTGTCTACACACTGAGGAGGCCGAGACCTGGAGCTACTCAGGTCAAGAGCCTGCCTTCCTCCACTGTCCTGATCTGTCACTGAAGGGGAGGAGGGTTCCTAGAGAGCTGATAGTCAAGTCCTCATGGGACGCCTGAAGAAGCTTGGTTTCAATGCTAGTCACGGCAGCAGGTTAGACACACTGAACAGCAAGAAACAAAAGCAGGCAAGCAAGAAGCCCTGCTCTTCCTTGGACTTCTTCATATTTAGGCTTCTGCTGGAAGATGCTTTCTCTGATAAAAGATCTTCCTAACTAAGTTCATCTTTCCTGGGAATGTCTTCACAGACCCACCCAAAAGAATGTCTCCTGGTTAATTCCAGATCCAATCAAGTTGACAATCATGATGCCCATCACAACCATACAGATACTTAGAGACATCTGGTATCCTGCTGTAGACCATTCTGAGCACCTAAGCTAATTACTTGAGGCTTTTCCCAGTGAAAGAAGATGTTCTCCTTTGAACATCCCTGAAATGAGATTACCAGTAGCCAGCTCCATCTGTTAACTTCTATTTATTGGCTTTTCCTTATGAAGCATACACAAAGTTAACATTGCTCAAATTGCATGTGGATGGATACTTTTAAAATACTGGCTTCAGGGTTCTGGGGGAGATGTCCTTCTCAGCCATGGATAAAATTGCTCCAAATTGAGGTAGACTTTGACATTTATTATTTATAGGACAGTCTCAAATCTTCTTCTCTAGGGCATGGTTCTTGTACTGTTGCAATTTTTCACTGTCAAATCTTGAGATATAATAAGCCCCAACTTATTAGTAAATTTGGCCTGGGCATGGAAGGGATGTGGACTAGCTGCTTAGATGGGTTCAAGTCAGTCTGGAATTTGTCCACGGAAAGAGTTCACCAACAGCAGAGATTTCAATTCTTCCAATAAATCATGACTATCCCTCAAAAAATGACTCCGTCCCTCACACAAACGACCTTCACTTACATGGCTTAGAGGACATAGGTCACACACTTCTAATTTCCAGAGCCAAAAGAGGCTCCAGGGGATTCCCCGCCCCTTTAGAATGCTCACCTCCCTTTCCACTAACATTGAGATACTCAAAGGCACCATCTATACTTCTAGAGATTATCTTTGTGACTGCACAAAACACTCTTGAAATTCGGGCATCACAAATCTTCACTCCAAGATACGCCAGCCATTCGTCTATTCACCTTCGGATTCCACCAACATGGCACACATGTGTAACACAAACAATGTGGTTATAACCAAGGCAGATGTGAATACATTGGTTTTTGGTTTTGTTTTTTGTTTTTTGTTTTTTTTTTTTGTTTTTTTTGGAGTTGGAGTATGGTCTGAGGAGAAGAGCAGACTTTGAAAAGGACCTTCGGAGTGATGTGAGAGAGTACCTGGCCAGTGTGGCATTTACTGACAGATATGAAAGTCAGAGAAGGTCTTAGAAATCACAGGAGTTAATTACAGCAGGAATTGATTAAAGAAAGTTCTAGATGGTAGACAATGCAAATGCCGAAGGCAGACAAGTCCTAGGCATATTCTAGAAATGGAGAAGAAATGACGGCAAAGGCGGTGCCCAGAAAGGGGTTGGTGGGCTGACGGTGCCCTCTTTCTCCCGCTGGGTGCTGACTTAGGTCTTTCCCAGGCATTCTGAGCAGATATGAAAGAGCTTCAAATCAGGAAAAGACATGACTTTGTTGCACTTTTGTATCTTGATGATGTAGGGAGGAAGGTCTGGGGAGGGACAAGTTGGAAGACGGAAGACAATTGGGAAGCTATTGCAGGAGTGAGATGGTGGTGGACAGAGGAAGGACTAGGCCTGAAGAAGGAGAGCAGTGGGTGGATTGGGGCTATTCGGGAGATTGATGTATAGGACTTACTTTGCATCAAAGGGAGATATTGGATCTCCGGAACCTTCTAAGTGATATTTCAGTGTTTGCCAACATGGCAACCACAAACAGACATAAACATATTTACAAGGGAAAGGAAATGCATCTGAAGGTAGATGTTACTTAAGCCATTAGGCCTCCATGTCTGTGTGTGTGTGTGTGTGTGTGTGTGTGTGTGTGTGTGTGAGAGAGAGAGAGAGAGAGAGAGAGAGAGAGAGAGAGTGTGTGTGTGTGTGTGAGAGAGAGAGAGAGAGAGAGAGAGAGAGTGTGTGTGTGTGTGTGTGTGTGTGTGTGTGTGTGTGTTTGTGTGTGTTTGCTATTGGAAAACTGCCCATGGGTGTTACTAACACTTTCCTTATGGCAAAGATCTGGGGGATTATTGCATTTAGATGACCATGACAGTTAGGTGGCTGACGCTGGAGCTAGACTAAGGGTCAGATTTGGCCCCTTGGAATTTAAATGTGGCCCATCATGAAGGAGATGGGGATTACGGATAGGCAAGCCGTCCCTTTAAATAGAGTTATCTAAAAACTTGGGTAGGGCCGGGAAATGACAAGGCTCCAGGATATCTAAAGAACAGTTCAGATATAAATAAAAATGATACTAACGGTATCTCACAGTGTCTACTGCCGTGATAAAACACCCGTGACCAAAAGCAAGTTGGGGAGGAAAGAGTTTATTTCAGCTTACGATTCTCGGGTAACACTTCATTGCTGAGGGAAATCTCAGGGCAGGAACTCAGGTCAGCAACCTGGAGGAAGGACCTGAAGCAGAGGCCATAAAGAAATGCTGCTTATTGGCTTGTTCTTCATGGCTTCTTCAGCCTGTTTTCTTATACCATCCAGGAAAGCCAGCCCAGGGTTGGCACTACCCACAATGAGCTGGGCCCTCCCACATCAATCACTAATCAAGAAAATCCCCCCCCCCCAGACTTGACTACAGACCAATCTTATAGTGGCATTTCTCAATGAAGAGTCCCTCTCTTCAGAAATGTCTAGGCTTATGTCAAGTTGACAAAATCCAGCCAACACAATTGATCCCTTGTTGACTTGACACATAAACACATTATTAACCTGTAACCATTTCTTTCTTGTTCAATCACAAGATTCCATATTAATGTCAATATTTCAATTCAAAACATTCTGACTTTTAAAAGTCCTGTGGTCTTTAGAAATTCAAACACTTTCAAAGTTCAGTCTCTCTAAAACACCCAAAACCCCTTTCAAATTAAAGCCTCTCTAAAATAGCCATAGTCTAAAACTCCAAAGTCTCCAAGTTCAAAAGTCTCTGAACTGTGTGCTCCTGTAAAATAAAATAAAATTAAAAAAAGTTAAATACTTTGTTACTCCAAGAAGTAAAAGCCAGGATCCAGTTACATTCAAATCAAAGCAAAGCAAAAGTCCAACAATGTGTCAGACTTGTGGGCCTCACTGTCATCCAGGCTCCAAAGGGCTTGCCACAGAACACAGCTTGCCTCACGGGCTCAGGCCAGCTCCACTCCACAGCTGCGGCTTCCCTTGGTGGTCTTCCTGTGGTACTGGCATCTCCAAACTGCTGGGGTCTCTGTCACAACTTGGCCATGCTTCCATCAGTAGCCTCTCCAGGGACTCTGCCCCTGCTATGTGGTACCACGATTCAATTCTCTCCATGGCTCTTTCAATCCTGGGACTTTTACTTCAGCTGAGGCAGCACATGCACCAAATGGACTCTCTGACCTTCCATGGTGCTAATCCTCAGTTGCTCTCCATGACCCCTGCATGCCTTCAAAGCAGTACTACCCCGGAGACTCTTACACATTACCACCTTCAGCTGCCAGCATGAAGTGGCCTCGGCTAACTCTGGACCACAGTTAGTGTGTACTGACCCAAACAAAACCCAGAACAACAAAAGATCGAAAAGAGGCTGACAAGTAAGAAGCAGGAAGGAGAAAGTCAGTGCATAAGAGGGGAAAAGGCTCTGGGAGGGAGTGAAGGATCTCCAGGTGAGCTCATAGGCTCCCTTTGGTTTACTGTTCCAGGAAATGGTATACAGCTGGGCCTGGTAGTGCAGACCTGTATTCTCAGAGACCTGGGAGCATGAGGCAGGAGAATTGCAAGTTCAAAGTCTGCCTGGATTGCAGAGTCAGTTTAAGTCCACACTGGGCAACTTGGTGACGTCCTGCCTCAGAAAAAATAAGAGTAATCAATTAAACTCAATGAAACAATATGGACAATATTACATCATTCATATAATAAAGACTCAGAAAATCATTCATTATTTTCTTAGCCAATATTTTGCTTTTTATAACTTTATTTTTTAATATGTATATATGTGGATGTGTGCATGAGACTACAATGCCCTCGGAGGCCAGAGGAGGGCGTTAGATCTCCCGCAGCTGGAGTTACAGGGGCTTGTAAGCCATGCAACCTAGGTGCTGAGAAGTGAGCAGTAAAGTGCTCTTAACTTCTGAGCCATCTTTCCAGCCCCTTAAGCAGGTTGTGGCCTGCTGACCCCAAGGAAGTATTTCCAGAAGATTTTGTTGATAATGCTGGTCTCTCCTTAATCACAGCTAATGCTTGAGGGCTGGGTTTTGCTGAGGGCTTAAATGGTCAGCAGAAGAGATGATTTTACTACCAAGCAAAGACTGCACTACCACTGATAAATAATTCAGTTCTGAGCTGCATATTCTATAAACACAGCTTTCTGGCAGAAACTTCAGGTTTTTACAACTCTTGACTGAGTGCTGAAATCTTACAAGATTTCCTTGAGTGTAAAACATTTGCAAAAACAAAATATAAGTTTCAAAACCAAATTCTTTGACATTCAAACTCAGTGTTGTTTGTCCATCCTTGGCATCTTTAAGAGATTTGACTCTTCATCGAAAATTCCAGAAGAGATCTGCTTCTGTGTTGCTTAGCGGATTGCTAATGTCTGATGCCATCCAGTGGTTGTAACGGAAATATCCAGCTTCTGACTTTAAGCTGATGAAGACCTTCCACAACCTGAGTTTCATAGTTCATTCTCTTGATTGTGATGTAAGAGAAGGTCTTTGAAATGTTCCTGTAGCAGGGCTGTTTATGTGGTGATTGGTCCCTCAATTCACCGTCTGTACATTCCTTGGAATTCACACAAGGACAGAGCTTCCAGAATATTTCTAAATGAGTGTTGTAGCTTTCCAACAGAATTAATGTTAAGTCTCACCATTTGGCTTCTACCCAAACCACATATTACCCTGTGGGCTTTCTGAACTTAATTTCCTACTGATTTGAGGTTTTTGGACTGATACTCTTACATCAGGTTCAAGGCAAGAGTTGAGGTTCAGTCAGTGTTCGGGTGATATTGTAACAGTAGAGAACCCCAGATTCAAAATAAGATCTCTCAACTGCTGTTCGGTTCCCTTTTCTAACTAAGTTAATTTCCTGATAGTTGACCCATCTTTAAGTGAAGCTAAACTCCTTTTTTCTTTTTTCTTTTTTTTTTTTTTCCGTTTTTCAAGACAGGGTTTCTCTGTAGCTTTGGAGCCTGTCCTGGACTAGCTCTGTAGACCAGGCTGGCCTCGAACTCACAGAGATCCACCTGCCTCTGCCTCCCGAGTGCTGGGATTATAGTCATGTGCCACCACTGCCCGGCGCTAAACTCCTTTCTAAGACAAGTTGCCTTAGTGTTTGGAGATTGGGGATTTAATATCAAGGAAGGGTGTTGATGTCAATGGGAGTTCATCACATGCAGCTAAGTCAAGGGTCAACATGTTCAGTCAGATAGAATCTTAGTCTAAGCATCTGGAGAGCATTTAATCTGAGTTTAAAGTTAGCAGGTTCATGGCAGAAAATCCACAGTGAAGAGCAGAAACAGAGAGATGGAGTGCTCAGGCAAACTTTCTCCCTTCAGTCCAGGAGCCCTGCTTGTTGAACGACACTGTCCACATTAGCAAGTCACTCACTGGAACAGTTTCACAAAGGCATGGTTTTCTAAAATATTGGAAACCAGAGCACAAATAAACTGGTTCTAGATAACTTGGATATGAATAAAACAACCTTACTGCCAATGTATTGCTTTTTCTTGGCTGGTGGTCACATTTCATGCCCCTTCCTGTTCCTATGGAAATAAGTTTTGATAGGAGTTCCTATCTAGAGTTCTCACTAAGATGTGCCATAATTACAAGGCCAAAAGCATGAGTTTGACTTTGATTTAGAAAGTCTCTTGTGATTTCTATGAAGCCACATCTTTCCCCAGAGCCTGATGATGTGGCTAAAAGTGAGGAGAATTAATGAGGAAGTGTGGGACCCAAACCCTAGATATGACTAAAGTCCTCTGTGAGAGAGTCACCTTCATGTTCCAGCCTTATCATTCACCTGTCACATCTGGGCTGACTGTCCTAAGAAGAAATATAGTCTCTTTCCTGAACTATATGTTTAACCCTTTCCTATGTACACTATTTGCACCCACCATCAATATGATGCTCACTCTGTAGCTGACAGAGCAGTTTCCAGCATTTTAATGCTTGCTCTTCCTGTGTCGATATCTGTACATCCCATGTCTGGAAAGTGGCTTCTTAGTCAAGGTCTTCACCTTCCAGCCCTTTTTGCATCCACAGAAGGCTGAGTTTAGAGGATTTCCTATTCACAGAAAGTGAGTGGTACTGGTATAGGTCATATCTGGGACAAGGCCATATCTGAGATACAATCGTGTATTTTCCTCCTTCAAGGTCTAGGGAAGATGGTGAATTGGAAGCTCCGAAGGACTGCCAGGTTGAACGTTGCCTGCTAGTGAAAATTCACACTAAAACTAACATCCTCCTATAGTAAGCCACTTTGGGAGTTAATATTGTCAGCTTGACAGGACCTAGAATCACCCAGGAGATGACCCTTAAGGCATGCTGGTGATGGATTTCGATTAGGTGACTCAAGGTAGAAAAACTCTCACTGAACGTGGCCAGCACCATTCCACCAGCTGGGGCCCTGGACCAAAGACAAAGGAGAACATGAGTTGAGCATCACATTCTCTCTGTGTGTTTGGTTGTGGATGCGATGTGACCAGCCCCTCCAGCTCCTGCCACTGTGACTTTCCTATCATGATGACTGTACCCTCAAACCCTGAGTCAAAATCAACCCTTCCTTAAATGGTTTTTGTTGGGTATTTTTGTTTCAGCATAAATCAACTAATACACAGCCACTGAGGTTGGAGGGTTACCATAACCAGCATCCTCAAAGGGATTCTGTAATCTCCTATGGCAGTCTGTAACTCATAGGGCAACTCATGATGTAATATAAGGTTGAGAAAGAAAATATGTTGGGATGTGTGTTACATAGTTGTGAAATTTTAGTTTTTAATTCTTTATACATTTCTCCTCCGTGCTCTCCTTTATTCATTCATTCGTTCGTTCGTTCGTTCGTTCGTTCCTTCGTCCATCCATCCATCCATCCATCCATCCATCCATCCATCCATCCATCCATCCATCCACCCACCCACCCATCCATCCATCCATCCATCCATCCATCCATCCATCCATCTATCTATCTATCTATCTATCTATCTATCTATCTATTTATTTATTTATTTGGGGGTATGAATGCTTTATCCGCATATACACCTTTATGTCAGAAGAGGGCATCAGATTGCATTACAGATAGTTGTGAGCCACCTTGTGGTTGCTGGGAATTGAACTCAAAACCTCTAGGGGAACAGCCAGTGCTCTCAACTGCTGAGCTATCTCTCCAGCCCTGTGTTCTCCTTTGATAGTGGGACTGACTACATGCTAGAATTGTTGTTGTGATGATTCTGAACATATACTAAGGAGAAAATATGTTGGTGCTGGAGAGATGGCCCAGCAGTTTAAGAGCATATACTGCTCTTGTGAGACCTGAACTCAGTTTCCCAGCACCCACCTTGGGCAGCTCACAACTGCTTGTGGCTCTAGGTCTAGGGACTCTGATAGCCTCTTGTGGCCTTCAGGAACACCTGTCATCATATGCACACATCTACGCACATACACATGATTAAAAATACAAAGGAAAGTGTGTCTTTAAACCATTTTATTGCTACTTCCTGAAATGTTGCTATAGAAACACCATCAGTCTTTAATAACCACAGGTAAGAAGCAGTGCTTTATGGAGAACAGAAACACAAAAGGCTTTTGCGAGAGACCTGAGGAGGACTGGAAAGTCCTCCTGTCTAAAGCCAGCTCCTGAAAAGATGGACAGATGTATACAGTTTCTTGAGGTCCGTGCTTCCCACATTTGAGTTTCCCCAGACTTCACCCTACCCCTCAGCTTCTCCAAAGCCCCCAACATGGACTATAGCATCCCTGAGCCCTGCCTGTTTCCCTTTCAAATAATACATTTCACATATGCTGTTTGGGGGCCTTTCATGCACTCCATTTTTCAGAGGGCACTCTGCGGGTTGCACTTGACAAACCAGCTCATTTCTCTGCCTCGGACCAGTGTGTGGTCCATCCGATATAATAGGCTTTGAGCTCAGACCAAGGGCCTAGATCTCCAGAAGGCTCCTAAGTAGTGAGCCACCTGGGAGTAAGGCTGTCCGTAGTGTGTCTCTACCCTGACATCTCCTGCAGTGTCAGAGCACTCAACTGAGCGTGGTTTGACTCTGAACACCCACCCTGACATAAGTTCACACTGAAGACGGAGCAGCGGCTTAAAGGGGGGTGAATCCGCTGTTGCCCGGTGAGCAGGGAATTGTTCCCAGTGGAAATTTCCATCGTTCTTTGGTGGCCTTCCACGTACTCTGTTCTCAAAGGCATGGGGTCCATGGGTGAGGTTAGAAAAACTGCCCCCTGAGCTGGAATCAAGGGCTGCCTTTACCCACTTATTACCAGTTCTCCCTGACTTTGGACCAGGAAGCCTGCCTTCACCTTTTTGTCTGTTCAAAGGGAAATAGTGCCTACATTGCTTATGTCTTGTGAGGAGTAATTGAAATAATTTAGGTTATGTGTTTACTATCTCATTTTGTTGCTATTTAAATAGTTATTCATGATTATACAATAAAGTGATAAAGTGGGGCTATGTCAGAATCTCGTCCAGTTACTCATTTAATGCAGTTTCTGCCACAAGGGTTTTTTTATTATTATTCATAAAATTTCAAATAAGAAGTTGATAGATTTTCTTCATTTGCCACGGTTTGATTGGCTGATTTCCAGTGATCTCAAGGAAGTTGGATTGCTTTCACTAATAACCTCTTCCCACACAGTGGGGCAGGTCACCTTGGTGAGGTGTCCTAAAACCAAGTGACCCAATTTATCATGTTCTGTTGAACATTGTTTTCAATGGACTCTAAATATCCCCAAATACAATTATTGGACATAACATCTACAGACCAGTATTTGTCTACTTAGAGTTCCCAACCACCAAGTTAATCACATCATAACCTGTGAGGGTTCTTGTTATCTTCATCTCTTGTTCCTCACCTTGATGTAGGAAGACCCCGCCCACTGTGGTCAACACCATTTCCTAGGCTGGGGCCTGGACTGTGTTTGCTTATCCCCTTTTCTTTGACTATGGGAGCGATGCTTTGGGTTCCTACCTTGACATCCCTGAACAATGGACCTGAACCTAGAAGTGTAAGCCAAACAAACCTTCCCTGCCCCGAGTTTCTGGTTGCTAGGGTATTTGAACACTGCAATAGAGATGGAACTAGAGCCTGGCCAGAAGCAATAGCAACCCTCCTGTGAGGACATATGAGCACACACTGGAAAACAGTTGTTTAACTGGTGCAGTGGTCCTTCACTTGAACTTTTCCCAGCATTTATCACCCAATGATACCTGTATCTGCTTGTTGCTTATGTCTTTAAACTCTTGAGATCAGCCTTTTGTTCACTGTGGTGTCTCCAACATCTTTAATGATATCTAGTAGGCAGTGGCCACTCAATAAACATTTGACAAGCAAATGAATCTCAAATTGTGACTCCAGACATACAGGTGCAGTTGCTGATGGATTATATTGTAGTCTTTTATTGGATGCCAGTGTGGCTTGTAGCTTATGCTCTTTCAACAAAGCCCAGTTAAATGTTATCACATCTAGTGAAAGGTTAAAGAATAATGGACCAATTAAGAAGAGAACACTGTGTGTGGGTCATCTACTGTTAACTCATGAAGAACTTTGCCTCTTGGCTGTACTCCCTGGGGTCAGCAGCTCTGGAAAGTGCAATGTAGTCAGCAGGGAAAGATGCTTTCTGAGGTTCAACTGATGTAGTCAGTAAGAGCTGTGAGTTGACAAAGCATAAGGTGGCATCACTGGGGGCCAACATGTAACCTTTTCTTTGCCAAACTGAACTTATAGAACATTTTTGCAGAAGGCCAGTCTACTGAGATTTTATAACCTTTATACAATGAAAAATGTTCTGAATGATTTTTTTTTTGTCATTCTGAATACAGAAGAACCCTATTAAAAGCCAAGTTTGTTACTGGGGGTGATTATAGAGATTGAATGTATGATGTAGTAACTCTGGAATAGGAAGAATTTGGGTTTGAATCCACATCTACCACTTACTGGCCCAAAAACTTCCCAAGCCTTATCTATATATAAGAGAAGGCTTGTAATGAGATTTTAATTAAGTGATGCTTTTAAGTAGTCTGGTTGATAAAACAGTAACGCCATAAAGCACAGCAATTACACTCATATTTTTTAACTGGGCTGTGTTTTCTGTACTAGCTGAAATGCTCCATGCTCAGGTCAGTCCAATGAGTTTGTTTAAGGACACAGGAAAACTATGAGGCTGCAAGGAGCTGTCCTTGGTAGGAAAGCCCTTTGTCCGGGTGTTCTGGAGGCTGGCTGGAAGACAGGCTTATGGAACACTGCCCTGGTAGCCATGCCCCACACCTGCCGGTCACTAGCCTGCCTTTTGATGCCCTCAGAATCCACATTCCCCCAGATGGAAAGGGGGCGTGAACTAGCCACTTTGTCAGAATACAATGAAGCTCAAACCCCAACTCTGGTTTTCCCAGCTGTGGCCAGGCCGGCAGGATGAAATAGAGAAAGGACACCATTGGAGCTGAGTTGAATCAAGTGTGATATGCGGCAGATTGCCTCCCTCCCCCACCTCGCCCTCAAATAAGAAGCTTCATACACAAAGTTTTGTCTGGGTTATTTTTCAGGAATGCTACCTTCTGATAAACAGGTTCTTCAGAGATATTTGAAATACCATTGTGGCAGGATTTAATGCTCTCATTATAATAAATATGGAATGATCACTTTACACTAGAGAAGCAAAGCGTTGAGAGTTTGCCACATAAAATGCTGTTCCATTTATTTTAAAATTCTGCATTAAAAAAAAAAACCTTTCAGTTATGTTAAATAGAAAGTGAGCCTTTCCAGTTTAGGACAATCTTTGGATGGTGCAATGTAACAGATAGGAAGTAGGCTTCAGACAGAACTTCTGTCTCCAGTGGGGAGCTACTGTAAGAAATTGCTCGTTTGATATTTCTTCTTTACCCACTTCACACCTCTTGAAAAATCCACAGACAGGACTTCCCAGTGCGTCACAGAATCACTGGCAAGGAATTACCACCCACAAACAATCCATATTTTGATAGCAAGTAAAGACTGACCCTTCAAATACTTGACTCTAACTTATGATTTGGAATGAGTCTTCATGATCTATATGTTGGGATACTTAAAATAGATTGTTAAGCAAAATTTCATTCACAGATTAAAATGAATTTGGAATGAGTCTCCATGATCTAAATGTTGAGATACTTAGAATAGATTGTTAAGCAAAATTTCATTCACAGATTAGAATGGGAAAAGGAATTTCCATTTATAGGTCAGCAAAATTTAGCTATAGGATTCTATCATGTCGATTGTGTTGGTTTTGGTGGGAGTATTTTAAAATTAAGTTACTTTCATCAAGATATTTCACCTCCAAATGTTTCAATGTGCATTTCCAAACCAGAAACTTTTCTTGCATAAGTCCAGGACTACTGATATGTTGAATAAATGCTATATTTCTCTAATATTCTTCCAATTCCCCCTTCCATGACCTATTTTAATTAGCCTGTGAGCAAATGTCTCTTAATTTCCATTTTTCTGTTGTATTAACTATAATAACAGGAAGCAGGGCAACACCTTGCATGTTACTTGATTATTAGATAGGTTTTCTTTATTCATGGTAAATATCTTTATTGAGAAAGTTTTCACACATACAGAACAGTTGATCCAGTTCTTGTCTACTTACGTGGTGGCATGGCTTTCTTGGTATTTCTCTCCTTGACTTCTTGGTGACCAAGATTTTATAGTTGCTACACTTCTGATTTAATGAGAAAGTAAAAGAACATTCTGTGACTCCTTTTGGGGAGGAGAAGCCTTAAATAATATATGCAAAGTAGATGGCCAATATGCTGATGACTTTGCCCTGCTTATAAATCTGGGTTTTCTTCTCCTCTGACTGAATAGTGCCTGCAGTTAATAAATATGATTGAGTCTATCTTTCAGCTGACAATAGTCTCTGGGGCATCCCCCAGAGACAGCCAGGTGCTTTGAAATTAGCTACAGAGTCACCACTGTGGGTTAAGTGAGAAAATGATGAACACCCTATCTAAAACTGAGGCACTTGGAACAGGCAGTGTGTTTACACCTTATGCAATGTCGCTTGTATTTCAACATTATCCAAAAATACCATGCAAAGGTATTTAGAAAGGAGAAAAACAAATCTGGTAAAGTGTTTGTCTGAGGACTGCTGCTGTTGCTATGGGATTCACAGAAGCAGCTTTTCATGGCTTTGTCATACTGAGCCTGTTTTGAACAGATTCTGGAGAGAGTGGGCTCCTCCTGCCCTGTTCTGGGTGGTTTCGTTAGACTTAATCTAGCCCAAATAATAACATTTCCTTTGTATGGAAGCACACCGGGTGCTAATGCTTAGGTTCGTTTTTAGCAGAAAACTTCAGCAGTACTGGATTTATTTTTTTTATCTGCATGTTTCTAAATAGACATCACGTAACCAGCCTTCACGCAACTCAGCTTGGAGCATAAGCAAATGTTAGCTTAATATTTGAGTGCCATCTGCTGTAAGTTCCATGGCATTTAAGCCCATCTGCCTTCCTTGCAGCAATTCTCTTTTCTTTTTTTCCAATCTTAGTAGAATGCAGCACAGCTCTTTCCAAATGTTTCATATTGATGGTACTGTTTCTTCTTGCTGATCACTGCATGGGGCTGCTGTCCAAGGAGTATGCTCTCTTGGCTCTCAGTATCCATTTCCTGGAGACTTCTACTTCAACTGCAGGAAGAGTGTGTATGTAACTAAGCAGTCAATTCATTCTGAAGTATCTTTGCTTTATATGAAATAATAGCCTAACTCCCAGTGAGTGAACAGTTGCCAGTTCAGTAACGCTACTGAATAAATAATTATTAAGAACCGAGTACATGCCAAGCTTTTTACTAGGCATTGGAATGGAGGGAGTGGAGAACAGACAGACTGACTGCTGCCCTGATGGTCCATCAGTGAAGCAGATAACTGTGTACAAATGAACCCATACAACCCAGTTCAACTTGGTGCGGTGCAGTGTGAATTAGAATAAGTCCATGCATGGTGGCACATTGTCTTTAGCCCTGGCACATGGAGGGATGAGACCAGGAGAGGCACATGCTTGAGGCCAGCTTCAACAATGATGTCACGAGACCCGGTTTCTTAGAAAGTAAGTAAATAGGCCAAAGGGAACTGGTTTAATAGGCTAGTTTAAGAAAACCTGGTAGATGATAACACACTGGAATACACATCTCCAATGTGTAAAAATTATTTAGAAGGACAACAGATACATTGTCCAACAGGTCTATCTTGAGGGTCTTGGTAGATATAGACACATTACATTGTAAGCTATGTAACTATATTTCAGCATCATTGAGGAATACCATGCAGATAAGAAACAAATTCTATCATTAAAATCCACAAGTTTCCATTGAAACTGAGTAGAATTGAACTTCACTCAGCATTACACACAGTCAGAGAACACGTGTTTGTCTAACTCTTGGCTGTATTCACTCAAGAACCTGTTCTGTAGGAGTTGCTGTTAACAGAATATTTCAGCAACCCTCACCCATCACAGGGCATTCATATAATTATGTCATATACCATTGTGATTGATTCTTTTGGAGGTGGGAGAGATTCGAGACAGGGTTTCTCTGTGTAACAGCCCTAGCTGTCCTGGACTTACTCTGTAGACCAGGCTAGCCTCAAACTCACAGAGATCCTCCTGCCTCTGCCTCCTGTGTGCTGGGATTAAAGGCATGTGCCACCCTACCTTGCCCCGGCCAGCGGGGTTTCAACGGGGGCGACCCACCTGTGGGAGAGAATGAAAGGGAAGGGTGACACGAAAAGACAGACAGCAAGACAGAATTCTGATCAAGCCGCCAACCTTTATTTCTCTCCATATGGCTTATATAGCATAAGAGGGGAAGGGGCAGGAAGGAGGGAAAGGGAAAAGGGGCGTGTAGAACATGGAAGGGGTGCAAGACGTGTGAGGCAGATAGTGCAACTGCGAGATGTCGGCTAAGGTCACTGGTCAGGGGCAGTTTATCCTGTTGCTAGGCTACCTGACCCTGGAATGCTCTTTACGTTTGGTTGTCATGGCACCTGACTGTGGGATGTTCTCTTATCTTTGGAGGCCTCTGGTTACTGCTCTGGGAAGGGGCTTATGACTTGTTCTCTGGTCTAGCTAGTACTTTCCATGGTTCATGTTTGGTTCCTGACATCTTGGTCCCTAACATCTCCCCCTTCTATACATATAGCAAAACAAAGAAAGGAGGCCCAAATTTTTTGCCATGACAGGGGAGGGGTGACAGAGGCTCCATCCCTGATAAGTTCAGTTCCTTTGTTAATCAATCGGTTCATGTAGGCATCCCCACATGTCCCAAAGGAAGCTGGAATGATGCAGTTTTTTACAGGGGGTGGGTTTTAATCCGGGAGGGAAGAGTATAGGGTCTGCATAACTGCCGTGCAATAGAGCATGTCATCCAAGGCACCCAGGATGGTGGAGCACTTTAGTCTCCCTGCCTTCTGCAGTCCCAGCTGCACCCTCAATCCCCTAAGCAGTGGGCTCCAGCTCCCAGGCACAGGTGCATCCTCCCCTGGGCAGAGGGGTCTGTGCTGATATGGAGTCTGTATCTGGTTCATTGAGACCATGTTCACGGAGGTCGAGGTGATGGTAATGAACCTGAATTTGTTTTGCCTGAAGTTCAGCCAGCTGACTGCGCACAAATTGAGTTAGTCGAGACAAAGCCCAAGGGCCAAATGTCAAGACAAGAATGAGGCCAACCAAGGGTCCCAGGAGGGACGGCAGGAGGGTGGTTAGCCAGGGAGATGCAGAGAACCAATTTTGGAACCAGCCTAGCTCTTGATCCCTTTCTTTTTTGCGCTTCTCTAAGCCCTCACGGACCTTAGACATGCTATCTCTTGTTACTCCTGTGTGATCAGTATAGAAGCAACACTCTTCCTTAATAGCGGCACAGAGGCCTCCTTGCTGTAAAAAAGAGGAGGTCAAGCCCTCGGCGGTTTTGGAGGACCACCTCTGAAAGGGAGGTGAGGGAGGATTCAAGGGCGGAAATGCCTCGCTCGAGCTGCGCTATATCTTCATCTATGGAAATTCTAAGCTCTGAATAATGTTGATTAGATAAGACCAGGGAGGCTATGCCTGTACCAGCCCCTGCAGCCCCCACCCCCAGGAGGACGGCTAAAGTGACCGCAGTCATGGGCTCCCTTTTCGAGCGATGGGGGGCGTGCGAGGGCGGCCGTTTCTGTCAGAGTCTTCTCTTCCCATCTTCCGGAGAATTGATCTGGAGAATAATAGGTTAGCCTAGGGATAAGCTGAACCAATATGCAAAATAAGGGGGCAGAGGGATTATTTAAATGAAGAGAAATGCATGGTGTTAGGCCATCAGTACAGGCCCACCAAGTATCATTGGCAGGGAGAAGATATCCAGACTTAAGGGAGGTATTTAGGTTATCTGTGACATTGCAAAGGGGTTGATAAACAGGAGGAATGAGCGCCTCGGGTGACAAGGCAGTGGCCTGAGCCCATAACTTGGGAGAGTGTAAGGCGAGATGTGGATGGCTGTTGCCAGCGACAATTGTGTGGGTCAGTGGTTAGGGAGAAATCTAAATCAACAGCCACTCCTTCATAAAATGGTGGGGCAGAATGATAGCAAAGCCAGCAGGAGTCAACCAAATCAGGCTTGGAGGTATTAAGTACCTGGTAGGCTTTTGCGATAAGGGTGGTCATCATATCTTTGGTAGTTGGTGGGGGAGGTGGGAACGTGGGAGAAAAACCTGTGGATGTCTGAGATGTATTGGTTGTAAGAAAATCATTGTTGCCAAGAAAAGAGTTGGGACCGATGGCAACAGGGTTAGGGGAATTAACAGGCTGTTTTAAAAGTTTGATGAAGAAGATGACACCTGAATTATGGCCATCTTGGTAGAGTAAGAGGCCCGCTCCCAATTGGTAGCCTTCTTTCTGGGGTCAGTAAATCGGATCCTAAGAGGATGACACCATGAATTAATGCACTCAGGTCTAATAGTCCAGGGATTCTTAGGGAGGGAGTAATTGGCCCTAACAGTTATAAAGTCCCAGGATGAGGAAGGGCCCCAGTATGTATCACCGGTGGTTTCACAGCCCCAGGCCTTGCAATGGCGCTCAGGGCAACCACCACAGGTGTAATGACTCAAGCGGGACGATGGTAACTCGGGCAGACATAGAGGGTGGGCCTAGTGAGGCGGGAGTGACGGAATGCGTTGCTACATCCAGGCAGGGCACGGGCCTGTAGGGGGCGGTTAGGCGGTGTGTGGGGAGGTGGGAAGTCGTTTTCTAGACCCCAAGGGGCCGTAGAGCCTGATGCGAGCTTACAGAGGTCTGGAAACAGGTCTGGCACCAAGGGCCAGTGGTGACTAGGGAGGTTTGCCAGATGACATCCTGTCGCTCCATCAGCACCTGCCAGGTATGGTTTAGGGGCTGGTGGCGATTGGTGTTTTGGGATAGGCTAGAGAGGCCGTGGTTCGGGAAGAGGAGTATGAGACCCCAGGCAGCCAGCTGACTCACAATGGGCAGCTTCGTGGGTGATCTCCATCTCTTTGAGGTCTCAGTCTTTGATGGTAGCTTTAGCATCTGAAGGAGAAGAAGGAGAGTCCTCAGGGGGAGCAGCCAGTCCCCTGGGAATGTTAGGTAAATTTACAGAGCTCAGGGAGCCAGCGTGGGGCATCACGTGCTTGATCAAGGATGCAAGCAGAGCCATGGCCCCAGTTAAGTACAGGATCTGGACCATTCCAAACGCCTGTAAGGGGGTCTTGCCACATGGCCAAAAGGGTGACTGGCGTCTGCTGAGGGGTGCCAATGACGGTCAGCCGCTGATTGACCTTCACCATCCAGGGTGAGGAAGTTAAGGACAAAGAGAGCAGTCTCGGGGGGAGACAAAGGAAAGCTCGGACATCTTTAATCGAGAGAGCCATGTTTTTAAGGTCTGGTGGACTCGTTCTACAATGCCCTGACCTTGAGGGTTATAAGGAATACCAACAGTGTGAGAGATCTCAAATTGTTGGAGGAATCGTTTAAGTCCTCCACTGGTGTAGGCTGGGCCATTGTCCGTTTTTATGTGTTTTGGGACACCCAGAGTAGAAAAGCAGACCAGGAGGTGAGCAATAACATCCTTGACGGCCTCACCAGTATGAGGGGAGGCAAAAATAAAACCGCTGAACGTATCAACAGAAACATGGAGATATTTTTGTCTACCAAAGTCGGGAACATGTGTAACATCCATTTGCCAGATCATATTAGGCAAGAGCCCTCGGGGGTTAACTCCAACATGGGGGACAGGATGGGAAACTACACAAGAAGGGCATTGTTTTACTATGTCTCTAGCTTGTTCTTTTGTGATTTTGAACGTTAATCGAAGGCAGTGGCCGCGGGGGAAGGAAGGCTATAGTTTTCTTATTTATTCGTAAATACCTTTCTGAATTATTGATAACTTCCATTGTTAATTATTTTTTGCAAGGTATCCACCAGAGAAGACTGTTAAGACATGGGTTCAAGCCAACAGGAAGTCTTTATTAGCTGGCCAGTGACTACACTGGATATTTGGGATCCCAGCGTAGTCCCTTTCTCAGGGTGAGACTTTAGGCACAAAACCCACATCCTGGGTCGACACACTTCAGTTAACAAGAACAGTTAGCCAAAAGCAGACCTGCAGAACCCAAAAAAAGCAGGGTTGGTACATTTGGGTATTTTCCCGAAAGGATGGATTTGGTGGACTCGGTGTTTGTTCTCATCTTGGCAGGTGGTGCTGCCTACATGCTGGCTTGCAAGACCTGGGTGGTACTCCCATCATGGCGTCAGTTGTGCTAAGGTCTGAGGGTCTGTTAATTTTTTTTAAATTCAGTGGTACTCTTATCTAAACAAAAGTGTTGAAGTGGAAACCCATGGTCCATGTGAATAATAAGCCTTTTCAAAGAGGGAAACTTTTTGCCTAAAAACAATTTTATCATTGAATCCACTTCATTGAATCAGTCACTCTCCAGATGGAGTGAGTGAGGGACAGGCAGCTATATCTGAATCTGAAACTGGGGCCAGCAGACTACAGCCAGGTGGTGATTGTTTCTGTAACAGCTCCATTCAGGCACAAGTCACCAACCAGAAGATCCACCCCTTTGACATCCACCATCCCTGGGTTACTTCTTCATCTACACTACTGTTACCACAGTGTAACTTCAGAACATTTCCTGTATTCCCGAGAGAAACTCTATGCCCTTTTAGCTCACGGTTCCCTTTCCTCCTCGCCCTGCCATTCACTAATCTACTTTCTATTTCTTCAGAGCTGCCTATTATGGCGTATCTCAGAGAAATGGAGTCAAATAATATGTGGCCATGTGTATCTGATTCTTCTCTTTTAGTATAATATTTCATGCTCATCAGTTTGTAGCTGGTATCAATATATCGCTCAGAGATAACACCCCATTCTGTAGCTGTAACGCATTTTCTCTGCCCAATCATCACTTGAATGGGTTGTCTCCACTTTTCAACTATTTTGAATAACTCTGCATCACGACTCTTCATGTGAAGATTTTGTGACTATAAATGCTTTCATGAACTTTACCTAGGACTGGGCCTGCTGGGTCATGAGGAAACTAAACAAAACGTAGATGTAAAGGCTGTTTTGGTTTGACGTCATTCTTTTGACATATATGTCTGTCCTTATTGAAAACATTTGCTGCAGCTTTTCAGGAAGTGAAATCTGGCAAGAAAAAAAAAAAAAAAAGCAGTTACACCATTTTACAGTGTGTCAGGATTCTAGTTTCTCCACACTCCCACAGACTTGTTGTTGTTGTTGTTGTTGTTTTGATATTGATCATCTTAGGGGCTTGATTTGCATTTTGCTCCTGACTTACAGTGTCTGAACATTTGCTTGTGTGCTTTTCAATTGCTTGTGTTTCTTTTTTTGTGGAATTCATTCTTTTTCCATTTTAAAATCAGGTTGATTTCTTCTTGCTGTTGAGCTATGTGAACGCTTTATAAATTTGGGATCAATGTTCTTTATCAGATATATTCTTTGCAGATGTTTTCTCCTATTCCGTGATTCCTATTTTCACTTTCTTTATAAGCAAGTGTTTTTAATTTTTATGGAATTCAATTTACCTGTTTTTCTTTTCTTGCATGTCTTTTGAAGTTAAGGCTAAGAAATTGTTACCTTATCCAAGGTAACAAAGATTAATTTGTTTTTTCTGAAAATTTTATAATTTTTGTTCTGATATTGTGTTTTTAATTCAGTCTGAGATCGTTTTGTATACAATGTGAACTGGGAGGTCAACGTTGTTCTTTTGTGTGTGGATAACCAGTTATCCCAGCACCCTTTGCTAAAAATGGCATAACAACTCTTTCAGCAATGAATGATCTCACCACACTAGAAAACCCAATTGACCATACATGTAAGGGTGCCGGGCTCTTGATTCACCCTGTTGATTTATAGACCTGTACTTATGATAGTGCCATATTATCTCAATTATTGTAGCTTTACTAGCAATTTGAAGGTGTGAGTCTCAATATTGTCTTGGATATTCTGAGTCCCTTAAATTTCATGTGGAATTGACAATCAGCTTATCAGAAAATCTTTCTAAGAAGCATTTGAACTACATAATTCAAGATGTAATCAAGGTTAGGACTTCTGTTACAGACAGCCACTTCTCCTAATTCAGTCTGTAGACAAATGACCGGCTTGTCATTGACATCACACCAGTGACATGTGTGAAGCTTATGTCAGGCTTACACCATCTAGCACCCACTAGCCTGTACTTACACGTGCTATAAGAAGGTACATTTCTTCTAGCTCATATTTGGTTAGCATTTTGGTGAGCTAGGCCTGGCAGCTCGTGCTTGTACTCACAGCTACTTGGGAAGCTGAGGTAAGATTACAAGTTCAGGGTCATGTAAGGGTGCTGGGCTCTTAGTCAGCCTGTCAACTTAGTGAGCCTCTGTCTCAAAAAAAAAATTAATAAAATATTGAGTTGAGAGTAGAGCTTGCTCAATACATTTGCTGTCCCTACTACCTCTGTAAGACTTCCTACATATCACGGACAAAGAATCTAAGAACTCAGATCCAGGCTGGGGATATACCTCAGCTGGTAGAGTTCTTGCCTAGTTCAATCCTCAGAACCCATATCTTTTGTTTTTGTTTTGTTTCTAAAGAAGAAAACAGTAAAAAAAAAATTGGGGACCCATGCTTGCAATCCCAGTACTGGGGAATCAGAGATAAGTGAACCATGGAGGTTCACTGGACAGCCAGCCTAGCCTGTTTGGTGAATCGTAAGCCTATGGGAGACACCGCCTCAAGAGGCGGGAACATCTGAAGAACTACCTTTCAGATTGCTCTCTGTCACTACAAGCATGGATACTATGTACACATGTACCCACATATACACATGTAAACACCATACACACACACACACACACACACACACACACACACACACACACACGAACACACACACACACACACGAACACATCACATACACATAAAATAAAATAAAACTGAAATCCTACTATGGGTATTAGAAACCTGTCCCCAAATTTAAAGCCAATTCCGTAAATGTATTCATCACATATTTTGTAATGGACTGCATTCAGAGTTGGAATTCAACAATGAACAAGATAGGGTGGTCCATCAATCACTCTACAAAGGAAGCAAGATGCCCGTCAAATGGTGTAAGTACAATATAGCATGAGTATGGACAGGGAACACAGAGAGCCCAGTAATTACCTGGGGTGGTCAGGGACTCAAACCAGCCGAGATGATATTTGAGTCAGCTCTTGAAAGAGGTGAAGGTATTTTTAAGAAGAGTGGAAGGTAAGTATGACAGCTAATCATTAATCAGTGTAATTCCTGGGGAAGCAAACTCTCATTTTCCCAGTCGTTTACCCCTTAAAGAACAAGTGAATGTAAAACTCAAGACTCACTAAGAAATGTTCAGACTACCATTTCTGACTTTGGCTCAGTTGCAATGTGGTAGCAATTTCCTTTCTCAGAAAGGGAGAATTTATTTTTTTCTTATTTGTTCTCCTTTCCTTTTCTTTTTTTCTTTATGTTTTGAGACATGGGTCTCATGTATACCAAGCTGGCCTCAACTCACTACGAAGATGAGGAAGACCCCGAACCCCTGATCTCCTCGCCAGCTTCTCCTGAGTGTAGGGGCTGCAAGTGTGTGCCTCATCAAGCACATCTGGATTCTGTGTGACACTGGGGGTCAAACCCAGGGCTTTGTGCATGCTAGGCAAGTGCTCTCCCCACTGAGCGGCTTCCAGGGCCCTTTAAACTCATTCCACTCAGAAGGCAGGGAAATGGGTTTTCACGTTTTTCTCTGCCAAAGTGGCTAGGAAACTCTCAACCGAGTTCCTTAGGTTTAGGGGTCAAAACCAGAAAATTCTGGACACCTCCTTCCTGGTAACCTGTCTTTATTGCTTTATGAGAAAGTCTTTTGTGTAGGAGGAAGAACTCTTGTCTAGATTGATCCTTTAGTGTCTGCGCTGCAGACGCTCCTGGCTTCACAGACTAGTGGTGGGACCTGGCAGTGACAGTGGGTTTCACACCCAGCTAGAGAGCCTCTAACTAAAAAATGACAAGTTGTGGGCTCGCTCGTCACCAGACCTGTCAGCCCTACCTACCCTCAGGGATCAACTCATGGGCCTGTAGGGAATGGCATTTTCCGTTTTGTGTGTCTACACAGGCAGTTAATTCCACAAGAGATTTTAATCCTTTCGAAAAGAAAAAAAAAGAAAAAAAAATTAAAAGTCTTTCTCTTCTCCCAGAAAATATCTGAGAACACACAAACATGTGTCCATTTCTTAAGTTGCAATACCGATCTTTAATATGGTACCTGAACTTAAGGATGAGTGAGAGACTTGGGCAGTAAGCCCTCTGAAGACACAAAGGTAATTCTGCCATAAACAAGCCGTTCATTCAGCTGGGAGTATTTATGACTCTTAGCCATGACCCTGCAGCTTTGAAAAGTGGTGTCCTGCTGTGTCAGCATGAAGATACAGGACCTTGTCTACCCGTTGGTAGGTCAGTGCAGACATCAAATTGCTGTTGGCAGTAGAAAGGTTTAAAGCCTCGCTGAGTGGTTAGAAACTTAGCCAAGTAGTTTATTCTGACTTCCAAAAAGCCACTTGCTAACTCTGTCTCAATCTTCAGCATTCTGTATTATTGAGACATGTATAGTATGGCATGGCTATGTCAGAATGACTAGTTGGAGGCTAATCTGCTCAGTTCTCGATATTAGAGACACTTGCTTGTTGAAATGTTAATGGTTGGTTATACCTGTCTTAGTTAGGGTTTTAATGCTGTGAAGAGACACCATGACCACAGCAACTCTTATAAAGGAAAGCATTTCAGTCATGGGTAGGGGCAAGGGTTGGCTTACAGTTCAGAGGTTTAGTCCAATGTTGTCATGGCAGAAAGCATGGCAGACATGATGCTCAAGATGTCGCTGAGAGTTCTACATCCATAGCCTCAGGCAGCAGGAGAGAGAGAGAGAGACAGACAGACAGACAGACAGACAGACACTGAGCCTGGCTTGAGCATCTGAAACCTCAAATCTCACCCCAGTGATACACTTTCTCCATCAATGCCACACCTACTCCAAGGCTACACCTACTCCAACAAGGCCACACCTCCTCCAACAAGGCCACACCAACTCCAACAAGGCCACACCTACTTCAACAAGGCTACACCTACTCCAACAAGGCCACACTTCCTAATAGTGACACCCCCTATAAGCCTACAGGGTCCATTTCCATTCAAACCATCCCAACACCTATAAGTGTACAAATGACTATTTTTTAAGAAATAGGTTTGGGTGCCTGGTGTGGTGGCACATGCCTATAATCCACTTAAGGTCTGGAGGAAGGATTGCAAGTCGAGGTCAGCCTGTTACATGGCAAGACCCTGCTTCAGGAAAGGAAGTAGAGAGGCAATAGGTTATGTCTTAAATTATAAAGAAGATAAATATTTTAATCTAGAAGCCTCCCTTTCTGCTTGAATACACACACGCACACTTGATTTACCACAGTCATTTGCTCACTTGGTTTTGTTTGTTGTGTTCCGTGCAGAAGAACATCCCACAGAACCAGTTAGCTGTCCTTGTCGTGAGGATTGTGTGCACCATTATCAGCCAGTGGAAGGCTTCTCCTGGTTTTATTCTATCCTTTCTTTCCTTACATGCTCACCCCTCTCTCCGTCAGCGGCCTGCTCTAACAGGACTCATGAGCCTTTGGGTATGTCTGTAAGACAATGTCTGCTGTGTCTTTAGTTTTAAAAAATGACACTGGGCTTTAGTTCTTCCCGATCCTTCTCCTGTGTCTTCCACTTGAGAGGCACTAAGACAGCATGCCTGTGCATAGAACGTATTGCTTCTAGTCACTGCAGAAGATCTCTTCCTGTGCATCCGTCACACTTTACCACAGAGTCCCAGGTGGCTTCCAGCTGCTCAGGGCCACCCACGCACCAGTGCTATAAATACCCTACGCACACCAGACAAAATCCCAGCCTTGAGAAGCAGAAATGGACACCAAGTCCCACCCCTAACCAAGGAGCTGATCAGAACTGATAGCGGCTGGGAAAGGGAAAAATCAGTCTCTCCAGTGGAGTACTAGATCTATCCAGCACATTCCAGGGCAAGCCCCATGCCCAGGAGCAGCTGGCCAATGTACAGAGGACTCCATCATTTTTCTCTGTGTGTGCTTTTTGTTTGTTTGAATATTTTTGTTTTATCGCTTTTGGTTGGTTGGTTTTTTAATAGTTTATTTTTGATTTGTTTTTGTTGTTGTTGTTTGGTTGGTTTTTTTTGGGGGGGGGTTGTTTGCCTCTTTTTTGAGAAAGAGAAAGAACATCAAGTTGAGGTCTGGGAGGAGTTGAAGAAAGGGAAAAAATATGAGCAAAATATATTACATAAAATATTTTAATAAAAGTAAATGTCAAAAGTGTCTTACACAAACTCCGTATAACCCTGCAGAAGAATTCCTGTAAGCCATTCTACACATGATGGATTGCTACCTCAGCGGTGGCTTGTACACATGATTTACCCGAAACAGCCAGATTCACCTTATCAAATTTACAGATTCCATTTACATTCCCACCAGAGAGGCAAACATCCCTGTCAGCACTTGGTATTTGAATTCCAGACTTCTGTTGGCCTAACAGAGCAAGAGGTTTTCCCCTCCTCCCTCCCCCTCCTCTCTCCCTCCTCCTGCCCTAGTACCCCCCCTTTCTTCTTCCCTGTCTCCTTCATCACTGAAGAGGGTGAACATCTCTTCACAGACTGGCTCCTTCCCTGGGCTGTCTTACGCTTCAGTCGGCCTATTACACCTAGGCTTCCCACTTTGCTTCTGTATCAGCCCTGGGTTCCTGCTAGTTGCTGCTTTTTATTATGCCTATCGGTGTGGTCCTTCAAGTCTGAGAGTTGCTCATTAGCTCTGGTAAGCCATTTGCTGACCGACCGGAAACTCTTACTTCACTCTGGGTTTTGTGCTTTTTGGTTTGTGTTTTAGAGAAAATTTCAAAACCCCGAAGTTATTTCCATTTTTTTTTTTTTTTTGCAATCCCTTTTACCATCTAGATTTTGGGAATATCTGTGTAGTTTAACCTTTGAACATAGCAGGAGGTAAATTCTGCATTCTTTCCTTTATATGCTGAATGGATTTTCTCAACGGAATCTATTGGACAGCCCAAAGTTTGCACACTGAACTGTAGGGACACCTTTGTCAACTCTCAAACATCTGTTTCCATGATTCCACTTGCCATCACCTCAGTCTCTCCCGTTGGTTTGTTTGTGAATCCTGTGTCAGAACCACATTTATTACTATTAATACTGTGGGTCTTAATGCTCGCCAGAGTTAGTCTACTTGCCTTCTCTCCTTTCTGTCTTTTTCCTCTGGTAACTGGCTACATTTTGCATGGTTCTCTCTTTTTTTATGTAAATTAGAGTACATTTTCCAGATTGCTGCATCAAACATTTACCCAGGAGGGAACGGACATTGTTACAAAGTTAAATTTCTCACTCATACATGCCTTAGGGCCCCTCGTTTGGGTCCTTGGGGGAGGAACTTTGTGGAGTTGAAGTTTGTTTACTTAAAGATCCTCGGCCTTATCAAGCTAATTCCAGTAGCTTCTGTTGCTTCTGTAAAAGCAGCAAAATTCTCAACAGATGACTTAGTTTGGGTTTTTATCGCTGTGCCATGATCAAAAAGCAAGCTGGGAAAGAAAAGGTTATACATTGCTATTCATCACCAGGAAGACAGGAGCTCAAACAGGCAGGATCCTAGAAGCAGGAGCTGATGCAGAGGCCATGGAGGGGTGCTGCTTACTTGCCTGCTTCCTTTGGCTTGCTCACCAGACCAGCAACCTAGGGATGGCACTACCCCCAATGGACTGGGCCCGCCCCCATTGATCACTAATTGAGAAAATGCCTTACAGCTGATTTCATGGCCATAGTTCCTCAGCTGAGGCTCCTTCCTCTCTGATGACTCTAGCTTGTGTCAAGTGGACATATGAAATCAGCCAGTACACTGGATATTGCTAGTAAAGAGAAATGCTGTGTGTGCATGCATGCATGTGTGCACATGTGCATGAGCATTTGTGTATAAGTTCATCTTTTGCACCTTTGAGGGCTTCTGTATACATGATCATAACATATGCTCAATAATGATGGTTAGTCTCTCCTTACAATGCTGTATTTATATATACGTATACACCTTGTTTCTTTTTCTTGCCTGATTGCATTAACTACAACCACTAGCATTACATTGAATCTAAGTAGTTCAATACTTGTTTTATCTCTTTCAGTCAGAGAAACATATTCGAACTCTCTCCATTAAGTATTATGTGAATAACTTGACTGATAGTCTTTATCAAAGAAATTTCCTCTATTTCTACCTCTAAAATATTTTTAGTTGTAGTTACCTATTTAGTTTTAGGCTCTTTATCTGCATCTACTAATGTAACAATGTGACCATCTTTTAACTAGCCAATTGCCTTAGTTAGGGTTTCTATTGCTATGAAGAGATACCAAGACCATGGCACCTCTCATAAAGGAAAACATTTCACTGGGGTGGTTTACACTTTCAGAGGTTTTAGTCCATTATCATCATGCCGGGGCATTGGCGGCATGCAGGCAGACATGGTGCTGGAGAGGTAGCTGAGAGTTCTACACCTTGATCTGAAATTAACGGGAAGTGAACTGAGTGTCACACTGAGTGCAGCTTGAGCGAAGGAGACCTCCAAGCCCACCCCTGCCATGACAAACTTCCTCCAACAAGGCCACACCTACTCCAAAAAAGCCACACTCCCTAGTAGTGCCAGTCCCTATGAGCGGATGGGGGCCAGTTACATTCAAACTACCACACCAATCAATTCTGTGGATTAACCCAACAGATTTTCTAACATTAAAACATTTTTGCCTTTTTGAAATAAAGCACTGGCTGTTTGCTTCCACAGTATTTCAATATCTATTGATTCACTAAGGCTTCTTTGTAACTTTGACATCCACTTCAGTACTAATTATTAATAATTATAGAACATTTGCCCGTATCAGACATTAGCCAAGGACTTAAGATGTGTTTAGTCACTTAAGCTTTAGGACAGCCACACAGACTGAGTTTTATCATGCTTGTTTTAATTGTAAGGAAACTGGGCTACTCAGAAGTTAAGCAGCACTCAACGATGCCACCTTGCTGGGGCATGGTGACACGCAGGCCCTGAGCCTGGGCCTGGCAGCTTCGTGCCTTACACTATGCCAATGAATGGAATCTACAAGTGCTTTTTCTTGTCCTGGCCTCATGGTTTGGAACCAAGACTGTACCTATGGGATAGACTGGCCTGGGTAGTTTTCCCTCTTTGTCTGCTTCTGGAACAACTTGAGTAAATCAGCTACCATCTGATCTTTGAAAGTGTGGTGGGACTGAGGTGTGTTCTTCACAGAGGAAGCTTTCCCTTACCATTCCCCTTGATTTCTAAAGACTGTTGTTCGGTGTAACACTTCGACACTTTTTTTTTTGGTACCAATTTTAATGTTTTATACAGTTTATATATTCTTTTTTGTTTGTTTGTTTGTTTTCAAGACAGGGTTTCTCTGTGTAGTTTTGCGCCTTTCCTGGATCTCGCTCTGTAGCCCAGGCTGGCCTCGAACTCACAAAGATCCACCTGCCTCTGCCTCCCGAGTGCTGGGATTACAGACGTGTGCCACCACCGCCCGGCTACAGTTTATTCTTACCAAATGTTTTTGTTTCATTCTAGTTTCAAACTATCAGTATATACACACTAGTGGTCTCTACTGTATTCACATCTCTTTTCTTATTTCCATGCTGCATTTTTTCTTTGCTGCCTTTCCCTTTTCTTGACCAAATATTTTCACCTTTAAAAGAGACAACAACAGCTTTGTTTCCAGTTTTCCTACCTCTCCATCGCTCTCTTCTCTAGGCCATTAGTTTCTTCTTGAACTGGCACTACTGCTGCCCTTGTAACACTTGAGTGTGAAACACAGAACATTTAGTACACTTTCCTATTTTCTCACACACACATTTAAAACTCTGGAGAAGTTTGACGTGTGTTTTTACCATCCTTCAGACTCATGTTGAGCTTTAATTTCATCATGCTTTGATTAGTTGAGCAGTGTTGATTCACAGCGGATGTATTAAGTTTTAATTGTGCTCCATCAAGTATTGATTTGGAGGAATGTCTTATGCATGCTTGAAGAAAATGAAGTGTCTGCTTTTTATTGGGTATAAATTTTTTCATTAATTTGAACATATTAAGATATTTCAATTGTCCATATCTTCACTGATTTTGTGTGTGTGATCTGTGAGTTTCTATGCAGGCTTTGTCTGACTTTCCAATCTCAACCTCTGTTTGATCTCTCTCAGCAGTTGATACCTTATCAATTTTGAGAGTCTAAGTTGTACTCCCATATGGTAAACCTATGGAATGCTTGAAAAAAATTCTCCCCCAAAGGGAAGTTTTCAGTGTTATAGGGCTACACTTGACCTTTCAACCCTCGTGTGACCTCACACCCTCACTGCTGCCCAGTCATGGTTCCACTGAGTGTCTCTGCCTCTCTGGGAACTTTCTGTGTCTTCACCTTGGACAAAGAGGAAATGCTCTGGCGTTGCCCTGGTACTGATGTTTTTCCACCTCTGGCATTCTCTCCCAGGGGAAAAAGTGTAAGGATTCTGTATATGCGCAGCTCAGGGTCTTGTCTGGCGCCTTATTACGTCATCAGCGGGCGACTGCATCCCAGCCTAAAAGCTGGACGTGCACCCCCGACTCACTCTCTCTCTGCATCTGTCTCTCTGTTTCTGTCTCTGTCTCTCCCTCCCCTTCCCCTCCTAATAAATCTCTGAAAGGTACCACTGGGTTCTGTCGTGATCATAACCAGCGCCAGCCACCAGCGCCGCCGTTTTCCTTTGAGCAAAGAGGGAAGAGAGTTGCATGCCAGCCATCCCTCTACTCCTCAGCTCTAGACCAATGTTTGCAGTCCACACTGGACTCCAGCAACTCTCCTGAAAGGCTTCCCCAGTTTACAGATGAGTTTCTGAGACTGCTCAACCTCCTTTGCTTTTCTGTGGCATCCCCTGGGTTGGCTTGGGTGAGGGACCGAGCAGCTGGTATCAGTTTACAATGCTGTTAAGCTCTGTTGAGCTAAGTAACCAGTAATTTGTACATCCTAACTATAAACTGATCCATCACATTGGAAGCTGAGCAATCAACTTTAGACGGTAGAGAAGGTAGAAGGAAACCATAGGAATTTTATTTTTGATCAGCAGCTTTGAGGTTATTAAGACACCGTATGACATTTTCTCAGGTTTTAGTTGATGCACTTTAATGTTTTTCGCATGGTGGAAATCTCCAGAAATATTCTCAGAAGCCTGCAATTAGTGTTTCTTGAAAAGATATTTAATTGCCCTTTGTTGTGCGAAATACATTCTGATGAGAGTCTGACTTTCAAACTAGGAGTGTTGTGTGCATACACACACTGGCTGTGGCTTCCTTCCATTTCTGTGGTATTTGCTAATCTTTTGCATCCATGGCAGTCATTTGCCCTTTTTCCCACCTGTTTTGAATGCTGAAACACTTGTTTCCAGATAAGTTATCTCCTGCTGTGTGTGTGTGTGTGTGTGTGTGTGTGTGTGTGTGTGTTCATATGTGTGTAGGTGCACACCTGTCAGGGAGTGTGTGTGCACATATATGCATGTTTGAAAGCCAGAGGACAACCTTGGGTGTCATTTCTCAGTGGCTATCCAACATTTTTTTTTTTTTTTTTTTTTTTTTTTTTTGAGACAGGGTCTCACTTTGTAGCCTTAGCTGGCCTAGAACTGGCTAAGTAGACTCTGCTGGGTTTGAATTCAAAGAGATCCGAGATCCACCTCTGCTGGGATTAAAGACGTGCTCCACCACATCCAGCCCCCAGCCCCCCCCCCCCACCCCAGACAGAGTAATTTTTTAAAATTTTACATACCAACCATAGTTCTCCCTCTTTGCCATCCTCCCACTCCTCCCTTTCCCCCATCCACTCCTCAGAAAGTGTAAGGCTTCCCATGTGAGTCAATAATGCATGGTGTATCAAGTCCTGGCAGGACTAAGCCCCTCCCCACTGCACCAAGGCTGAGCAAGGCATGCCCACCATAGCGAATGGGCTCTAAAAGGCAAGTTCATGCACTAGGGATAAATCCTAGTTCCACTGCCAGGGGTCCCACAAACAGACCAAGCCACACAACTGTCACCCACATTCAGAGGTCCTAGGTCCGTCCCACGCAAGCTCTCCAGTCTAGAGTCCATGAGCTCCCACAAGCTAGGGTCAGCTCAGAGTATTTGAATGACCTGGAACTTGCTAAGGCCAGCAAGCCCTAAGCATTCACCTTTCTCCATCCCCACTCCCAGCTCTAAGATTGCAAGCCAGTACTGCCATGCCCAGCCGCCTGGCTTTTTCTTTAATGTGGGCTCTGGGAATGAAACACTGAAACTTGGCTCCTTGTGCTTGTACAGTGAACATTTTGCTGGCCGAGCAATCTCCTCAGCCCCTGATGGCCTGTTTTTTATTGGCCTGCTAGAATTCACTGAGAGCTTACTATAATAAAAAAACAAAGCAAAATATCTTGTGTTTGTTTTTTTTTCTAAGAAAATGGTGAATATCTAACTGAGGAATAAGAGCAGAGTCATAAAACACCTAGCTAAGGAGGCAAAGGACAGTGGAGACTCCATACTGAAAAACGATATTTAGAATTGAAGTTCCAGTCCTGATGGTCTGTTGCTTATATATTACAGTTTCCAATTTTATGTTTTTATGGGTTTTTTTTTTGTGTGTGTGTCTGTGTATGTTTCCTGTGCATTCTTTCTGTTAATTTTCTATTATTATTTTAGGGTTTTTTATTGTTTTGGTTTGGTTTGGTTTTTTGCCTGTTTGTTCTCTAATGAGAGACAGAAGGAATTCATGGAGTTGCGTGGTTAAGGAAGGAGAAACTATGATCAGAATATACTGTATGAAAAACAAAACATTCTCAGTTAAAAAAAAAATAAATTGAAGTTTCAGGACTCTGGTGGACCATTTTTTGTTAGACACTTCCTCTTTAAACCAAATAACAGTGCAGACAAACCTGAAGGGAACCAAAAAAGGTCAGTCTGTCCCTGAGCAGATTCCAATGGTACAAAGCCGTCTTTGGCTGCATTGCCGTGGCACATCGCACTTCCTGTTTGGCTGAACTCACTTACCTGCTGTGCCATAGACAGATCCCTGTGGATGCTCAGGATGTCTTTTATCATGTGCAGTTTTCTGTGGCAGCATTGTCTGGAGCATCAGAGGGGACCGTCAGTCACAGGGGGCTATCGGCTTTGGAGGGCAGCACTCATACTGAACGGAGGAGCCTGGAGTCCAGAGTTACTGCCTTACACTGAGAGGTGAAAGCCAGGAGTCAACTAAGTGAACACAGGGCTGCTCACACATTCCAGCAGATGCTGAAAAGGTGAATTGTGCAAACACTTACCTTTGCTTTTAACACTACTGTCTTTGTTATAGCAGACTCCTGTGGTGATGCACAAGGCTGATTGCCTTGAGCCATAGAGATTTATTTCTCATGGATCTGGAGGCTGGGAAGGCCAAAAGCAAGATGGTGGCAGAACTGGTTTCTAGTGAGAATTACTTAATGGTTTGCAGGGACATCTTACACGTCTTCACATGTTAGAGCAGAGAAAGCGCTCACCTTCCGTTGTAAAGGCATTAAACCCATTCATAGTCCTCTACCTATAGGACGCAGTTATATGCTGAAGCCTCACCTTTTAATACCATCACATCAGGACCTCAGCATATGAAATAAGGGGTGTAAAGCTCCGCTGAGTAGCCAATGCCTCCCTCTTAAGGGTCACACACTATCATCAGTGACCTCCCTGCTGCCGCTCACGTTCCCTACTAGATGGCCTCCACATGGCCTCTGTGGGGGTGGCATTCAGACCTCAGCAGCCAGTTTGAAAACGTTTATTGCCCTGTTTCACCTCCCAGCTTTTCACGGCTCTGACTTGTTATTCCATGCTCAGATTGCATGTCGCCCAACAGGGGACTTTGTGAACATTAAATCCAGGGATGACGTCACTAGCTCACCAGGATTGTTACCTGGATATTCACCTCTTTCAGTCATTTCTCTAAAACAAATTTGATTGTGTTTATTGGCTGACTTTTCCTACCAGGGCTTTGTCTCACTTAGAGTGGGGACTGCTTGTTAGTAAGTATGCATCTGCTATAAAAAACGAAACAAAACAAAACCTGCTGTGGCCCTCATCTTTCCCATGCTTGGGCAAAAAGGCAGAGAGCCCTCAAGCTTTTTATTGGATGATGTATGTAGATACTGCTTTTCAGTAGTTAAGGAGATAGTTGGGCATTTTATGCAGGATCTCCAAAATTTCAGATAAGAAAGGACTCTTATGATGCTAAAGAGAATGGTAGAATTCTTACACAGTAATACTGGGGAGAGAGTTTAAAAAATTCACTAGCATTTTGTTTCAAAAATTAAAGTTAACCCAAAGATGTTAGAATGGCTTGCCTGATATTACAATTAATTTGTAGCAAAGCAGGAGCAGAAATGTATTAATGAGACTACACAGAGGCAGTTGTTCAACTTAACAGGATTGCAAAAACCTTCAGCAAAACTGAACTTCAAAGCCTGAACTGTGTTCTTTTATTAGAATTTTTTTTTTAAATTTCTTGTAGGAATACTGTGTTCACATCACTTCCATCGCTCCTGTCTTCCCTCCAACTCCTCTGTTGTCTCTTCCCACTCTCTCAAGGTCATGCCTTAGTTTGACATCTTTTATATAGCATGTACTAGCCAAAATTAACAAACATAGAAATAGCTGTGAAACAGATCATTTAAACTAATATCAATAACAACCATAAGTGAAGACAGAAAGTAAGTAGGAGGAGGGAAGACCATGGTGATGATGATGATGATGATGATGATGATGATGGTGATGATGATGATGATGGTGGTGATGATAGTGATGGTGATGATGGTGATTATGATGATGATGGTGATGATGGTGATGATGATGATGGTGATGATGATGATGATGGTGATGATGATGATGATGGTGATGATGATGATGGTGATGATGATGATGATGATGATGGTGATGATGATGATGATGGTGATGATGATGGTGATGATGATGATGATGATGATGATGGTGATGATGATGATGATGATGGTGATGGTGATGATGATGATGATGGTGATGATGATGATGGTTATAGTGATGATGATGATGATGATGGTGGTGATGATGGTGATGATGATAGTGATAATGGTAGTCTGCCTTATTCTGATCCAGACTCATACTCTCTTCCTCTGGCGCATTACTATACCTTTGCAAAGTGTGTACATTGCATACTTTGCTTCTTCCCCACAAAACTTGAGGTGAAGGGGCTTATAGGAGCCTTCAGAAAGTCAGCCACCCAAACTAATAGCCACTAACTCAAAACAATCCCGATGATAAGAACTGCACAGAGACTACCAAAACACGGGGATAGTCTTCCTAATGACAGGAACAGAAACCCAAGAGGGGGAAATTAGATAGGTCATCTCTCTCCTTAACTGCCAACAAAAGCCAAAAGTACTTTCAGTGAGAGCCACTACCTGAAACGGAGGAGGACAGGGAAGAAGAGAAGAAAGGAGCCCTTCAGAGAGTTAGCCACAGCGCTGGGCACCTGTCCTGGAGGAAGTGGGCCTGAACAAACAGATCTGTAGCTGGCCTCACCTGGCTGAGGAACAAAGAATGTTTTCAGCAGTTTCGATTAAAAACTACCATTGTGGCATTTAATCCCACAGCAGATGGGTCTTAGGAAAGTGTACCATAAAGTGTTTTAGGACTTGCCAGAAAACATATTCTGAATAAATATCTTTCAAAAAATGTATATAAATATTTTTGAATATTTCTCTTCAAAAAATGAAAAAGGAAAGCAAATTCTAGTTCTGAACAAGATAAACTGGCATTTATGCTGACTTCATCATTTCAAATCTACAACATATGTTTTCTATGTCACTCAGGCTACAAATGGACCGTTTCATGTCCCTTATCTAAGGTTGAGTTGGAAATAAATAGGCCAAAAAATAAGTTATGGCTGTTAATGTGAAAAATCATGCCACCGTTGTACATATCTAAACAGATAAAATGTATTTATTCCATGGCAAAGAGAAAGAGAGAGAGAGAGAGAGAGAGAGAGAGAGAGAGAGAGAGAGAGAGAGGCCAATTAGCAATTGCCAACTGAAAGAATGTGAGATTAAATTTGGAAGACATCTCAGTGTAAATTGAGGGATGCCTTGAGAAGGAAGTGCAAATTGGCCAGTTTATATTTCAACCAGTGTGTATTACAAGTATATTATGTCATTTGGCCTTTTGTATTATCTACAGAAACGAAGTCTACCAGACTTTGAACCAAAGTCTCATTGCTCTGCCCCCTCTCTCTATTGCCTGGACCCCAAAAGGCTGAATAACTCCACAATGACAGTTTCTAGTAAGTAAAAGGTACAGTGGGGATTACAGATCTAATGGACTGTAGTGGATCCCTGTGGTCTGTCATTTTAACCATAGGACCCCCAGGGACACTGAGACACTATCTAGTCTTCCCATGCCCCAATTTCAACAGTTTCAGTAGTTATGTCCATTTTTATTTATTATTTTATGTATATGGGTGTTTTTTTTTCCTGCATGTGTGGCCATGCACAACATGCATTCAGTGCTCAAGGGGGCCTAGAAGAGGGCATTGGTTCTCTTGGAACTGGAGTTGTAGATGGTTGTGAGTCACCATGTGGGTTCTGGGACCTGAACCCAAGTCCTCTGCAAGAGCAGCCAGTGCTCTTAAGCACTGGGCCATCTCTCCACCCCTGTTCAACACCACTTGTATTTTTAGTACCAAGTATGAAGCATTTCTTTTTTAAGGACTGCTGACTTATGGGTTCTAGGAAAACATTGTTCCACAGAAACAAACTACTGTGTTCCTCTCTCATGACAAATCAAATTCCTCAATCTTGAGGGACCGTAAATCCTAAAGGAAAACAAAAATCACTGAATAAGCAAGCGATGAGGGCAGGCGTGGTGATACATGCCTGCAATCCAGCACTTGGGAGAAAGAGGCCAAGGGAAGAGGAGTCCAAGGCCAGCCTTGGTTACATGAGATCCTGTTGCAGAAAACAAAACAGTAGAAGAAGGAAGGCAGGGAAGTCTGAAAAACTAAGTACTCCATCTTTTGTTAGAGAATATATCTATTCACGGGTCCACGTTAACGGTTGTCCTAAGGCTGATGTGACAGCCTGTCTGCTGCTTGTAAAGGTCTGGGTTATAGGCAGAGGTAGAGAGTAACCCTGACTTCACCTTTAGCTATGGATGGGTAGGATAAAAAGAGAGGCAGAGGACACAGAGATGAGGGCATTAGACACGCATACTATGCATGCAGAAATATAAAGACAGAATAACTGTCACCTATGATGCAGTCACATGGGGTGACTGTCCCCAATAATTCATGTTCAGTACTGTTTCTGTCTCTGCTTTTAACACTAAATATGAAGCATATTATAAACCCTGTATCTGGAGTCACTGAGGATTGGTGCTGCCCCTGTGTTTTATTGTGTATGGAGTATACTGGTCATTTTCAATGTAAGAGGGGCCTTCCTATGAATGGTGACTACTGTCTCTGTCTGGATTTAACCTTTATGTGAAGAACTGGGTTTATAGGAGTTACTGTGAATTGTTCCTCTGAAGGGAAGCGAGGGAGCCGGTCAGAGAACAATGCAGTAAGAGCACTTGCTGTGCAAGTCTGTGTAAGTTCGAGGCCTGGAACCCACATAAAGGGAGAAGAGAAATGACTTTATGAAGATGTCCACTGACCTCCATACACACTCAATGGCATGCATGCTCCTGCACTCACACACATACAGTCCATTCACACACACACACACACACACACACACACACATGCACACATGCACATGTATCTATATGAAGGCTTCTCTATTTGGTATTAAAAGGGATTTTGTTATTTTGGATTTTGCACAATATCAAGCAATATTTAACAGCAGCTATCTACTTTGGAAGACTTTTATGACTTCTTCAAAACACAAACAACAGAAAATGTTCCATTTACCCAAGAGCAAAGCTGCAAGGAGGCACAGCCAAGAGCTTTCTTAGTGATCTGATTGTTCCAGCAGGACTGCTCTCAGCTGCCATGGTGACAGGTACCATGGAGACAGCCACGCTTTGTCAGATGCATCTAGAGGACTGGCGGTATGCAGCAAGTGGGGGAGAACTTCACTGTTGCTACATTGTGGAGATCGTACAATATGCAAGCCTTTTGTTAGACTCTGGATCTAGGGTTTGTTTTACATATTTACTTGTCTATTGGGGTGGGAGTATCTGCATGCATGTGCTACAGCATCCTATGGCAGTCAGAAGACAGCTCATAGGAGTCATTTTTCCCCTTTCACCATATGAGTTCCAGGGATTGAACTCAGGTTGTCAGGCTTGGCGGCAATTTGCTTTCACCCTGTGAACTATCTTGTTAACCCACCAGCTCTGTTTCTTCCCTCCCTCCCTGCCTCCCTCCCTCCTTCCCTCCCTCCCTGCTTCCCTCCCTCTCTCCCTTCCTTCCTTCCTACACACATGCAACAAACAAGCAAACAAAACAAATCCCAACCTAATAGATCCAATATAAAAATGAGAAAATATTTCAAAGATCTCTATGGAATCTACATATATCACATTCAAGATGCCTGGAAATTTTCAGATCTCTTTGGCAATAGGTAACAAATACAGTGTGAATAATTCAAACCCCTAGGCAAGCCCCCAGACTACCTAGACAGTTCCCATCTCATCAACCAGACCAATGTTAATTCTTACCATCTCAATGCTTACCTGTGCCCTATTTTTCATTTAAGTTGCACATGACTGGTGTTTTATAGGCATGGTTGTTTACTAATAGAGAAAGTGGAATTGTAGAGCAGAAATTGAGACCTCGTGATCTCAGAGGCTGGGCTGAAGTTTATATGGTAACAGTTGGAGTCCGACTTCCAACATTCCTTGAACATTGACACAGTAGCAACGATAAAGCCCAAATCAGAAGGCCTGTGGTTTTCATCTGTGGCTCTGGGCAATGGATAACAGTGACAGAGAGGACTCTAATGCTCTTCATGCTCACATGGAGAACCCAGCATACTTCTCCCAATACTGCTCAGGCCACCCAACAATTTCACTAAACGATGATGTTCTCCGTAAAACACCAAGATACAGCTCCTGTTGGCTCTTTCTACTGCCCCATCTTTTCCAAATATTGCCATCTGACCTCTGCCTTTCCAAATTCCAGGAGCTGACATAATTCAGATGCTCTCTGATGTTTCTTAGAATTCATGTTGGATTCAAGGACTGAGAGAGATTTAGATACAGAGTTCTTGAGCTTCTGTCTGTGATATGTAAAGTTGCGTGTGCAAAGGAGGACCTGGGAGCCTGTGACTGACACATTCCCAGTCTCTGCTTCTGACTCAGTAAGCCGCCAGTATCCAGTCATGTTACCAAAGTCTTCAGATGCTTCTGAGGCTGGTGATCTGCAGGTTGAGAAACTACGGGAGCAGTACCCCGGCCTTTCCCACAACTGGAGCCCCAAACATAGTGGAGACACTGGGACTCCTGCCTCTGTGCTTGGTTACCCAGCCCAGAGCCTTCCCCTCTGAGGCCCCAGCCTGGAAAAAGCAACAGGACTTCAGCATTTGGGGGGAGGAGCAGAAAGTGCTACAGGGGTACAGAAGCCCGCCGTTGCATGAGTTAGCCTTGGAGGCAATGTGTGTTATCTGCAATGGTCCAAGTGCTTAAATCCACTTTCTTTTCTCACTTTTGTAGAACCAAGACACACATTGAACAAAGAGCAGCCCTAAGCTCTTACAGCAAGGGAAAATTCTGGCTTTATATTTGCTATCAGAAGGTCAGGAAGGAGTAGCTAAGATAATTGCACCAAGAGGCTTTATCAGTAGCATTCAGTCTTTAAATAAAACTTGAGAAAAAAAAGACCCTATTTCATACTTCACACACACACACACACACACACACACACACACACACACACAAACACACACCACCACCACTGCTAGGCATTGGCTGCCTTCCACAACTTCCCAAGCTGGACTTGCCCCCTCTGCTTGCTTTCCAGCATTTGTGCGACACCCTTGTTCTCTTCTTGGCAATGCGAAGGAAGTTGTCCCGGCCCACAGCATGGCAGTCATTGTCGTAAATAGCATTGACTAATTTATCCTTCTAAAATGCTTAGAATAGCATTTAGATGCCAAGATATTTGGAGTGGGAAAAGAGTGTTATTTTTGCAAGAAATACTATTTTAGGGGACACCAAACACCAAGAGACAGAAATGGGCCGTTATGTTTTGCTAGGAAATTTCCGAGCAAAAGCTAAAACCAATGCCTTTCCTAAGTCGGATAGTTGGCCATTTTTCCCTTATCCAATGAGGTCATGCTTTCTGAACTTCAGTAATGTGTTGAAGCCAGGGGCTAGGTGAGCTATGAGCAGGTGTTTAGCTGACTCAAGAGAAAGACAACGTAAGTTTCCCTTCCCAATCCCCTCTTCCTGCAGAACCCAGGGCCACAGCTTCCTTTGCCACAGTAACTATGCCTGGTCCTTCTACTGCTTTCCTCCTTCAGGTCAGGTTTTTGTTTGTTTATTAGCTTTGTTTTGTGATTAACGATCTCTCCTTATATTAGGCTGGGAATGTAGCTCAGTTGGAAGAGTGCTTACCCAACCATTCATGAAGTTCTGGGATTGCTCTCCAGCACCATATAAACTGGGCATAATGGGGCACACATGATTTCAGCACTTAGGAAATGGACAGAGAAGGAACAGAAGTTCAGGACAGTCTTTGGCTATTATATAATGAGTTCAAGGCCAGCCTGGATACAGGAGACTGTCTCAAAAAAAAAAAAAAAAAGTATCATCAATCTTTTCGTTTTATTTTCTTCTGTTTCTTTATACTTCTTACTCTTAACTACTTAATGCACTGTCTCCTTTTTTTAAAAAAAAAAAAAAACTATTTATTTGTTTTTATTGTATGTGAATTTGTGTTTTGCCTACATACATGTACATCTGTATGAAGGTGCCAGATCCCCTGGAACTGGAGTTACAGACAGCTGTGAGCTGCCCTGTGGGTGCTGGGAATTGAACCTGGATCCTCTGGAAGAACAGCCAGTGCTCTTAACCACTGAGCCATCTCTCCAGCCCCCTATTTGTCCTCTTGTGCTACATTTTCAAATCTTGGCTCTCTCTCCTCTCTCCTGGGAACTAAACTTCAATATTTAGTCATGTGTCTTTAGTTGCCACTTTTATCTCCAGAGGATAGCCGCTGTCTGGAGAAGTTGCCAGGAATGACCCAAGGCATCAAACAGAGCAGCCGACCCCTGCTGGGACAACTCCACATCTGGGAAAAATCAAACTGGCATTGCTTTGTAAATTCAAAGGCGTAGCAACTGTGGATGTACAGAATCAAAGTCGCTTATGTACCAGCACCTGAGGACAGAGAAATGCCCAGACACTGGGATTCTGCAGCCCCACACACAGCTCTGAGGTGACATCTGGGCCTCCTGACTTGGGAAAAGCAGAACAAGAAATAAAGACTCATATGCAAGTATGCTTAGCTCTCCCCCCGCAGTAGGGTGCCATGCTGTGAAGAATCCTATCACCTGCAGTGGTCACCTCCACCTCAATCCTCTTTGGGTACCATTTTACCCCATAAGAGCATTTCTGAGCACTGTTCACACTTGTGGATTTGAAAGATAGTAATTCACTTTTTTTTTTTTCTGGCCAGTGTTAGAATAACCAAGGAGATTGTTAATGTGTAGATTCCAAGGTTTCCTGCCAGCAATTATAATGTAGTTCAGATATATCAGAGATACATCTTGACAGTTCTCCTTTGTAAGTGAATGGTCTGGAGGCAGACATTGATGAGAACAGAGCCGCATTGCCCCATACTGTGGGCTTCTGCTCACAGGGCCTTTTCACAGGCTCGCCTCCTCTTTGGCCCTCTCCCAACAGCATCGCCTCTTTGCAGGTGCCCTTGACTTTAAAAGTATTCCTAGAACTCGGTTATGTAGCTGCCACATTTTGGCTCCTCTCTCGAGGTTCTCTTGGGGTCCATCTGCTTCTCTGCTTCAAACTCAACCTTGGGTCATAGGCTGCTTGCTGATAATTAATTGAACTTGTTCCCTAATTGCTGGGGCTGTGGTTATGAATGGAAAAGTGGTGTTCTCATTTCTATACCACAGAAACTAAATAGCATTTGATGTGTCTAAAGAACCTAGAATGTGCAACCTTCTGACTTCCATCCCCACTGCTATTCTATAAGAAAATAAAACTCCAGCCACCATCAGACTTTGTTTTCTTGTGGTTCGCATCTTAATTGTAAAGTTGGAATATAAAATAACCCAAGGGGCTGGGGAAACAGTTGAGCAGTAAAGCACTTGCTAGCAAACCTGAGAGCCAGGGTTCAGATCCTTAGCACCCTGTAAATGATGTGTGGGTGTGGTGGGCTGCCTGTGATTTCAACCTGGAAAGGCAGACACTGAGGATCCCGGAAGCAGTCTGACTCTCAAGATTTGCTCTGTAGTTGCCCTGTGTTTGACTGGCAGACCCTGTCTCAAAAGAGTAAGGAGGAGCCTGGGGAGATGGTTGCCCACTAAATGATTGCCATACAAGGGGTGCTGCCATTCAGATTTCCAGGATTAAATGCGGAATACACATGGTGTCATTCCTGTAATTTTGGCCTTGGGAGCTGGAGACAAGAATATCCCCAAAGCAATTGGCTAACGTGACTAGCCATATGCAGCACCCCGTTTCTCTAAGAGACCCTTTATCTGTGAATAAAGTGAAAGAGCAATAGAGGATGATTCCTGATGATCCCAGGCTTCCAAGAACACAGGCACATGCATGTACACATACCCACGTGCACCTACACACATGCAAAAGCATGTCTATGCATACACAAAGTTAGTAAAGAAGGTAGAAGAGAGATCAAAGAAGATACAGACAGCAACCTTAGGCCTCAAAAGGCACATGCACACACAAACACACACAGACAAGCGTGCACAAATGCCTGTGTGTACACTGTACACACACACAAAGACAGAAAAGCATAAAAAGTAATGTGTTTATCTGTGGTCCTTACATGTAAGAACGGGACTCCTCCAAGCTTAAATCCAGGCCCTATCACTTGTATATGGTGTGACTTTGGAAGTTACCTGACATCTCCAAATCATGGGCTCCTTGTCTGTGAAACACAAGTTATAATCTCTAAATCACATGACTGTTGTGAAAATAAATGGAAAAGCAGCATCTAGTTCACTCTCTGAAGTACAGTAAACATGACAGCCCCTTCCTAGGTAGTTCTTAAAAGATCATGTTTCACATTGAAGTTCTTACCCCTAAATTAGTCTCCTGAGCTCACACACTGACCCTTGTCTCCACACTGGCCTCAGAGACTACTTTCCATGCGTGCCGAACTCTCCCCTACTTCTCTTTATTTTATTTTATTTTTTTTGAGACAGGGTTTCTCTGTAGCTTTGGAGCCTGTCCTGGACTAGCTCTGTAGACCAGGCTGGCCTCGAACTCCTCTGAGTCCGCCTGTCTCTGCCTCCCGAGTGCTGGGATTACAGGCGTGTGCCACCACTGCCCGGCTTCCCCTGCTTCTCTTACCGCCCAAAACCATCTGTGTGGCTTAGCTTGCTCTCTGCCACAGCTCAGTGTAGACACTACCTTTTCCGAGAAACCTTCCCCAATCCTTTCTATGGCTTGTTGTTGTTGTTGTTGTTGTTGGTGGTGGTGGTGGTGGTGGTGTGTGTGTGTGTCTGTCTGTCTGTCTGTCTGTCTGTCTTTCTGTCTCTATCTTTGTCTCTCTGTGTGTCTGTCTCTGTCTCTCTGTCTCTCTGTCTGTCTGTCTGTCTCTCTCTCTGTCTCTGGTTATAGGGGAGAGGTACTGGAAATTGAACCTATGGCCTCACACATATTAGGCAAGTGGTCTACCACCCCAGCCCCTGTGTCTGTCAATTCACAATCACTCACGCCATGTTTAGCACCTTCTTTTTAATGATGTGGAAAGCTGGACAGCTGACTGAACACTTGAGAGAGAGAGAGAGAGAATTTTATGCTTGCTTTTCCTTTGGGTGTCCTTTTTCATACAGCTCAACCTGGCTTCAGCTACAGCCCTTTAGAGACTGGCACTTTTCACTGCCTTACACCCTCTCTTCCAACTATGTCCTTTACTATCAACTAGAGTCCGAACATTTAACCTATGCATGCCCATCACGTCTTTACGTTTCTGTCTCCCAGTTGTTAAGCACCTGTCTTTATGCATCCTCATGTCTTCTGTACTGAGCACATGACAGGAACATGAGGCACTCAACAGCTCCTGGCTCTATTAAAACTTGGAAGTGTGCAGAGTGCAAATATGTTTTCTGCTGCTTGGAAAGCCTCCTGCATGCAGTTGTCTGGCCAGGTTAACTGACATGGCCAGAAAAATGTGATGAAGTTATAACCTTATCTCTAAAACAGCTGTGCATTATGTTAATCTCTTGTGAACTTCCAACATGTGTAGAGAATACGACCTATGAAATGGAGACACGTTGGGGAGAAAGGGAATAAAATGGTTCTTCACAGGCAGATTTTGTGGTGTTGGAACCATTCAGGATCTTTGCTTACATGGTGGAAACTGTATAGGTCATAGCTCTATAGAAGATAAGATTGTAGAAAGCTTAATACACACACACACACACACACACACACACACACACACACACATACACACACACGTGAGTACAAGGCTAGGAAAACTTAAGCAAAATTGAGTATCCATCCCCTGGTTATGAGAGTATTGTTATATTATGGTTTGAATGTGAAATGTTCTCCCTCGAGCTCCTGTTTTGAATACTTGTATCCCATGTTGCACTATTTGGGGAGCTTCTGGAGAGGTTGGGAGGTGGGGCCTACTCGAAGGAAGTAGGTCGCTGGGGGTGTGTTCTTGGTAGAATACTCTCCCTAGCTACTTCCTGTCACTCTGCTTCCTAGTCTGCCATGATGCAAATAGCTGTCCACTGCCCAGTCTCCCACTGCATGATGTTCAGCTCAAGTGTGCAGATACAAGCATCTGTGCCAGAAACTTCTGAAACCAGAAGCCAAACTTTGTATAAGGCAATTCGTCCCAGGAAGACAAAAGTAGTTGATACACTTTCACAAAATGTCAGTGCTGGCTGGAAGAAACAGTACAAAATGTTCAAAGTGTATCTTTGTATCATTTCTTACAGCTACAAGTTTCTTATTAAAATTTACAATTTAAAAGGTGAAAATTTACAAAAAAAGAGGAAACCAAACCATAAAAGAAGAGGGGGTCCCATTGGATTATACCTCAATTTTTTTGTTGTTGTTGTTTTTTTTTGTTTTTGTTTTTTTTTGGTTTTTCATGACAGGGTTTCTCTGTGTAGCTTTGTAGTTTCCTGGACCTTGCTTTGTAGACTAGGCTGGCCTCGAACTCACAGAGATCCACCTGCCTCTGCCTCCCGAGTGCTGGGATTAAAGGCGTGTGCCACCACCACCCGGCTATACCTCAAATTTTGTGTTAAAATTTACTTTGAGCTTCCTAGTTAAGCAAAAAAGTAAAGATAAAAAAAAAAATGGTTTGTGTCATTTGTTTAATAAATTATTTACTCATCCAATAAATAACGAATATAGTAACCATCATTAGCTCATAAAACACATAGTTTAAGAGAGGCAACACTGTCCTTGAATATTAATTGTAAAATTATTTTCCATACAGTATGTTCATGTGGGTGATATAAAACAACAAGGTACCAAGGTAGTAATTCCCCTTAGAACTGTGTGTGAATTTGTGTATGCGTGTGAGTGTTCATGCAGGTGTGCATGCACTTGTGTATATGTGGAGGCCAGATGACAATTGTTCTTCAGACACAATACATTTTGTTTTTTAATTAGTCTCTCACTCGTCTGGAGTTTACTCAGTAGATGGGAGCGGGGGGAGGCACAGCTGCCCATGTCCTGCTCTCCCGCCCTGGGACTAACAAGTACTATGCCTGGCTATTTCTATGTGGGTTCTGGGCATCCAACTCTGGTTCCCATAGTTTCCTGACTGAACTGTCTCCCCAGCCCCTCCCCTTGGAACTTAACCATTTGAAAGTCTTGAACCCTTGCCGTGGCTTGAGCTATGGCAACTTAATGCTTTTCTGGCTGTCTGTCATCCTTTGGCAAACTTACATTTAAATTTATGGCCTGTTTACATATGTGTGGCGGCATCTCCTATTTCCTAGTGATAGGGTCAGAGAAAACAGAGGATGTATAAACAGTGAAGTTGGTAAGTAGCAGCAGACTGACTAGATTCCAAAGCCCAGAGAGACTGAAGGCGGACTTGGGAGACTCCCAACATTTGGGGATCGCTTTGTCATTCCTGTTGTAGCTACATTTTGTCTATTTCAAGAACGGGGAACACAGGAATCGGATGTCAGAGGTACAGAGCATAGTAAAGTTCCTGTTCCCTGCATAGGGAACAAAAGTACAAAGCTTTACCACACACCAGTTCTCTCTGTTAAACTCTGAGCCCAGCCTAGGCAGTTCCATGACACAATGAGGAGCCTGGGTGACCCGACTGAGCCTTCTCAGGTTCAAAACTGCAGACCCCTCTTGTCTGGGCCCTGGCCTCCATCACACAGAGAGTGGGTGGTGGTTGGGAATGTTGGCAGACAGCAAGGCAGTCTGGGGCATTAGAGGAACTCTGAAGCCAGATAAACTTAGATCGGAGATCGACCACTATCAAGAGGGTCTTAGGAAGTGAGTCAAGTTACCCAGCCCAAGTTTCCTCCATGGTAACATGGGAGTGTGAATACTCCTTCCTTGTGAAATATTCCATGTAATCAACTTAACCCAGTGTCTGTGACTTGGGATACGTTACCAACTATGTTCTTCCAATGGTGTGACACCATTCATGTGGAATGTAGTCTCTGATCTTTGATTTATGTTTGAGTTACAAAGAATCATCACTCCCAGTGATCTGGAACTGAGGGAGACTTACTATACAGACTCCTGATGGTTGATCTTCAATGGAAGTAAAACTAGGAAGCGAGAAGAATCCTCTTCCACAAACACGGTGAAACTGAAAAGGAAGGCATTGCCTTTGGCATTTCCTCCATTTTCCTTTTGGAAGTGTGGCTTTTTCATGTGTTTGCAAGACCAGTGCTTTCTGAAAACTTTAGATAGCAACCCTTTCTCTTCTCTGCGCATGCGTTTCTGATCCCTACACACTGGCCAAAATAGCTAGTCTTTTTGTAGGTGCTGCGGCCACTTAAAAAAAAATGAGATGATGGAGTGATGGATGCTCTCAGTGGGTCAGCAAGGACACTCCCTTCAGGTATGTGAGGTACCTTAGAAGAGAAAGTCCTTAAAGGAATATCAGTATGCATGATTGTCCAAATTCACCCACATTTTAATGAGAGTTGCTTCAAAAGCATTGCAAGGAAGCCATCTCTTATCAAACCCATTCCGAAATGACTCGCAAAACACCTGCAAAAAATTCACTACATCTGGATGTCTCTATCGTTGATACACTAGTGGGGAAGACTGTTAGCCTATGCCAATACATCGCTGTCATCTTTATGCAAATGGAATATATCCTGCGGAGGCGCTGAGCCTGTAGTTGAAGAAAAGTGATCCAAAGATGTGTCGGAATTCTTTTGATTTCAACATTAATATGTGAGTTAAACTGAATAGCGTCAGGTCACTGGTGTTTTTTACTTTCCAGACTTAAAAACCATGGTTATGAGCATCTTTGACTCACTCAAGATGAGCTAGCACTTGCTGTTTCCATGATCATGAAAGCAGAAATACTTTGCTTGGTCCTGAAATGTCCAGATCATTCTACCTCCTGAAAGCAGCAGCTGAGAAATGGTTAGATATGGGGGATGCTCATCTTCGGGAGGCAAACCCACTCAGTCTTGCTGTTTCTGCTCCCTTTGTGTTCATGGAATTGTGTGCTACTGAGTTTTAGAGTGAGTTTGCCCACAGCACTTCTGCAATAATCCACCATTCTTGTCTTTTCCCCCTTTTTCCCAACACAAATGCACTCCTGAAGTTTTGGGTCTTAATAGTGAGGTTGCCTTTGTGGATTCATGCTGCCTCTGGGGGTGGGGGCGGGGTCATTGCTGCTTAGGTTGCTCCCCAAACTTTAAAATTAATACTTAAAAAAAATATACAAGTTCCCCCTTAGATATCTTAGGGGAGGTTTGCAAAATTGCAAGTGTTTGCAAAACTTTACCGCTGTGCTGTTAATGTTTAATGAGATCATTAGTTTCAATATAGTTTCTGATCTTCGTTCACTAATGCAAGTTCAGCAAAAGAGACTTGTGTGTGTGTGTGTGTGTATGTGACTTTATATAGTAAAACCCTGCTTCAAAAGCCTGCTCTCCCTTCTATGATGACTTATTGAAAATGTTTACATCAGTGGACAAGGCAAGTTTTTGTAATAACCATCCATTTAGATATTCAATTGTTTCATTCTATCAAAATGCCAATGATTCCCTGCAAGGAAAATGTCTAATTCACCCACGGGTAGAAGAGTGGGCAGGAACTGGAAGGTGATATGGCTCCTCCTTACACCAATATTTAACAGTGCCAACCCTGATGCTGACCCTCAGCCATAAGTTTATTAGTAGGAATGTTTGGAGTAGCAGGTGGGAGAAAAAGCAGCCAATATCAGTGTGAACCATAAACTCAGCCCTAAGCAATCCCACCCATAACTCAAACACAGAATACACCACCCCAAAACTGTCAGCATAAGAATCTTCACATCAAACTTTTTCTTATAAATATTAAAGCTGTATGATTTGAAAAAGATCAACAATGAATCTGATAAAGGTCTTTTTCTAATCTCCACAATGGAATCTAGTTTATAGACAGTGGGTTGGTTATTTTTCATTTAAAGTTTGATGTGAAGATTCTTATGCTGAGCAGATAAGCACAAGTGGCTTATTCTAGCACAAGGTTTCAGATGACACAGTCCATCATGGAGGGGCGGGTTAGGTACAACCTGTGGGCGAGATCTTCCCCTGGTGGCCAGACTAGCGAGCAGAGGGAACACGCCAAAACCAGAGGTACAGTAACCTTGAACAGCCTGCCCCTACCGTTTCATTTCTGCCAGCCAGGCCTCCCCTCCCGAAATCTCCACAGCTTCATCCTACACATAATCCAGGAGCCAAGCATTGAAAGCAAGAGCCTATGGGGGACGTTTCAGATTCAACACGTAACAGACAGGACTGACCAGAAAATGTCTTAATCACAGGAGTGACCTCAGAAACACTGTGGTGAGGTGTGATGCTGCATTTGTGAGTCAGATTTAAATTTATAGAGGTGACTGATGAATATCAGAGACCAATGTCATTAGAAGAAGAATTCTATTACTTGCATGTCCCAGGAAAAGGGACATGCCTCATCACATAGTGCCATAGGGAAAGCATTAGGTTTTAATCAAGGGACAGAACCAACAATGATAAAGCATTGGCCATATTCTTCCTTGGGTTTCCGCTGGGAGGGAAAGCAGGACAGAGCGAATGGCTTAGGACTAGTTATTCTAAAGTATTCTAGAGAGTTTTAGACAACGGTGATCTCTGACTGCATCATACCTAGTCTTGGGGCAATTTAGGGAGAGGAAGTATGTCTGGGTGTGTGAAATATCTAACAAGGTTAGCTTAGATGAGTGAGTTCTGTTGCAAGGAAATAGTTTACTATCTCAAGGAATTAGCCAGCCATTGGGAAGAAGGGCATTCTCTTCCTGGGTCTGTAATCATCTCGTGCTAGTTAGGATGGCTGTTATAAATAAACAAATAAATGCTGATGAGGAAGCCGAGCAAAAGGAGTTATATACTAATGGTGGGAAATAATTAGTACAGCCGTTGTGGAGAACAGGGATAAGTCTCTACAACTCTAAAATCGGATCTAGCATAGGATTCGACGACACCAGTTCTGAGCATATATTGAAACCAACAGAGCAAAGTGATTCAGGATGGCCACATTTGCTGCGGCAGTCACAGTGACTAAGACCAGACCAAGCCAGACATGGAAAAATGAGTATGGTATTCTCTCTCTCGTGTGTGGAAGGTTGCCAACAAATACAACCACAAAATGGTGACCTGAGTATAGACCAGTGATTGCTAGAGGCAGGAGAGAGAGGAAGGCTAGCTTTAATCAGTGCCTGTTGTGTGCTTGTAATCAAGAACCCGACCCACTAATGTGTTCAGTTGATACATGTAATCAGATTTTTAAACTCAAAAAGTCTGTGGCTAAATAAAGATTATTAAAGGAGATGTGAATGTCTAATAAGCACACAAAGGAGGCGTACAGTGAAAATAACAAAAGCTATGATAAAGAAAATAAGACACATGATTAACACCCATGTACACGATAAGGTTTTAATAGTCGATGATATTAATTTGGTTTATCAGATTGCCATTTGTCCAGTCCTCATCAACAGGACTGATGCTAGCCTCCGTGGCTTTTGTACTCCGCTTATTTTGTGAAATTTTCATTACTTCTCACCATGTTCCCTCTTTCCAGCTATAGGCCCCGAAATGTTTGTATTTGTTCTTGAAAGAAAAAAGAAAACAACAAAGATTGTGCTCTTTCATGTAAATCAACCAGTGTCTGGAGAACAAGGCTAGCCTGGGACGAGCTGAGCAGCAAGCCAGGCTGCTCCTTAACGTTGCCAGGCTACCCCTTTGTAAGTGTGCCCTCACGATTTGGCAATCGAGGCAGGGTTGCAGTGGGTACTGTTCAAGGCCCGTGACAGAAGCCTCCTAGAGAGGGCTCTAACTTCATTTTTCCCTCCATGTTTCTGATTTTTGTTTTTTGAGAAATATTTACAGACCACAAAACCCCACTTTTTTTTTTTTCAGATTTCTATTCTTTATTCGTTGTGAACAAAGTCTGAACTAACAAAAGCATGTAGATTAGTGTCTTTAGCAAAGAACCTGGAGGTAAATTCTTCTTTTTTTCCAACTTAATATTTTCGTTGATTATTTGGGAATATCATACAATGAACCCCGACCACACTCGCTTCTTATTTCTCCCAGATCTATCCCCCCTCCCACTCTTGTGCCTTCCCCTCACACCAAAAAAGAAGAAAAATAAATAAATAAACCAAGTCCAATGTGTCTTGCCCAAATACTCATTGGAGCATGGCCCAACTCCCAGTGGCTAGCCTCTAAGGAAAACTGAGTCCTTCCCCACCCCCACCCCTGCCTGAAGCCGTCGACTGTGAACTGCAACATCTTCACCACATTCCTGACAGTATGTAAATGATTTATATTTAATCTAGTCACAAAATTGCACAACCCTCCGATTTCAAAACACTTCATTTTCCTCAAAAGAAACACTGCCGGTCATCCGCCTTTACATCCCATTTCCCCTTCCTGGCCTGGTTTACTTTCTATCCTGCCTGCCTCGTCTGAAGATTTCGTGTAAACAGAGTCGCAGCCAGCAGCCTTCACCGGGCGCCTGCGCTTATGTTCTCAAGGCTCATCCATCTTGTAGCTGGTGTCAGTACTTCCTTCCTTCCTTGTTACATAGTCAAGCCTGCAATCGGGGGAGGCTGTTATAAAGAACCCTCAACCCCAACACAGGCAGGGTAGGGTTTGTAAAGCCCAAACCCACAATTACATCACACCAGGGGAGGTGGGCATAAGCTTCAAAACAGCTCAGTTCATTAAAACAAAATTTGTTTTCTGTTGCAAAACAAGCGGCCTCCCTAAACCGCAGGTGCAGCTCATGGGGGTGCTCCGCTCAGCGGGGGTTTGCTCAGCCCAGGCTGGAGTTGGGCGAAGTTAGCTAAACCTATGACAAAATGAAGCTACTTTGGGCGGTTAAGACTAAGATTGTCCCAAGGTCCAGCCCTTGACTGAGGGGTCCATAGTTTAGTGGATGTTGACTGTGGTAAATAGAGCCGCTGTGACTAATCATGTGCATTTCACGCGTGGGTGTTTTCAGTGCCATTGAATATAAGTGCACAAATGGAAATGCTGGGTCACACTGTAACTGAGGACCTGCCAGACCGTTTGCCCAAGTGGCTGTACAACTCCGGGTTCCCGCCACCAGGCGCTCGCGTTCCAGTTGCTCCACATCCTTGCCAACACTTGGCACTTTCCTTCTCTTTGCTGGTACACGTTAGGATGAGTGCAAAATGCTGGCTCATTGTCTGATCCTAGTTGATGACACATCCTTTCAGATGATGCTTAGTCATCTTTGGGGAAGTGTCATTGTCCATTTGTAACTGAACTGCCTTAACTGACAGTGTGGAAAAGTTATTTGTATAGTCTCAATAAAGGTCCCTTATCACAAATATGAGCTATCTCACATTCGGGCACCAAGCACTTTATCTTCTGAGCCATCTCCCCAGCCCAGGACATAGATTAAAAAACTAATGATAGTAACAACGGCTTTTTATGTAGAAGCTACAGCAATAGCCATATTTTTATAGTTCTTCTTGATTCTGTTTTGGAAGTTACATTTTTAGTGAAGCATATATTATGTCTACATTTTCTATTTTATTGCCAAATACATAATGATTTTTTTTCCGATAGTTTAAAAATTATATGCAAATACATAATCCTTTTCATCCTAAAAATGTTTGTCATTTTCCATGGCCAGTAATGCCAAAGATCTTCTTCATATTTTATTCTCAGGATCCAGCAATTGGGGTATTACAATTCTCTGATTTTATTACTGGCTTTGTGTGTCTTTCCCTGTGGTATGCTCACTTGTGTGCACATGTATGCCTGTGCCTGGGGAGGCCAGAAGATAGTCTCAGGTGCCATTCCTCAGGTGTAGTTACCACTCCCCGCTTTATTTTTTCTAATCAGAACAGTCTTTTACTCAGCCATCTCTCACCAAATAAGCCAGTGAACCCCAGGAATCCACCATTCTTCTCCTCACCAGTGCTGAAGTTACAGCATATTTCACCATGCCTGGCCATTTTAACACGGTTTCTGGGGCTCAAACATGGATCCTCATGTTTTCAAGGCAAACAGTTTTACAACTGAGCTATCTCCCTAGCCCTAGACTTTATTTTATTTTTATTTTTTTATTTTTTTGAGCTGAGGATCGAACCCAGGGCCTGGCGCTTGCTAGGCAAGCGCTCTACCACTGAGCTAAATCCCCAACCCGGCTTTATGTTTTAAATCAATTTTAGGTTCTCTCCCAACACATACACAAGAATAAAATACAGAAAGTTCCTCTATGCCCCCTGCCTGGCACATACATAACCTTCCCACCTGCAACAGCCCTTACCAGAGGGGTACATGTGTTATGTTGATGAACCCAGGCTAGCTCATCATTATCACCCAGTGTCCACAGTTTACACAGGGAATCACTCTTGTGCTGTACATTCTGAGGTTTGGGACAAAGTTACAGTGATATTGCATGACCTTATAGTACCACACAGAGTAATTGCATTATCCTAAAAGTACTGAGTGCACCATCTACTCAACCTTCCTGCCTAGGATCTCCAGCAGCTTCTTATGGTTGACACTTTCACTGTATTTTGATGTTTAGAATGCCAAGTAGTTGGAATCATGCAATATAAAAGGTTGACTTCTTTCACTTATTAATATGCAGTTAACCTCCATGTCTTTTAATGCCTCAAGAGGTCATTTCTTTTCATAATAATATTCCATTGCCTAGACATACCAGCTCATTTACCCATCCTTCTAGCAAAAAATAACTCAGTTGGTTCTAAGTCTGTGCAGTTAAAAATAAAAGTACTCTAAATACCCATGTGCAGGGTTTGGAGTGCGCATGATTTTCGTCTCTTAGGTCAATGTCAGAGATCACAATTGCTGACTCTATAGAAAGGTGCTCTGATGGGAAACTGCCAAGCTGTCTCCCAAAGTTAATGCACTATTTTGCATTTTCACCAGAAAATGAAAATCCCTGTTGCCACACAACTTTGCCAGCGTTTATTTGATGATGCCAGAGTTTTGTTTGGTCATTCTGATGGGTCTGGAATAATATTGCTTTTTTATTTTAAAATGCCCTTCCATGAGGACACAGAGGAGGTTTTTGTTTTTTTTTTTCCATGTGTTTATTTACTGTCTACACATTGTCCTTGGTGAACTGCCTTAGGTGTTGGGGACTATTCTGTGGAATCTGATCTCCTATTATTTATTTTTACTTATTTTTAGATTTTAAGATTTGTCCACCAGCCTCTCCAATTTAGAGAGCAACATTTGCTGGAATTTGGTTATAGACCCAAGAAGACTGCTGGGTTTCCATTTGTTCAGCCTTGTACAGGGCACTAGGAAGCCCTGCTCTCCAGACTTGTGGCACTGTGTTGTTACTCTGTATACACTGAGCGCCTGCCATTATCAGTTTTCTGATTTTCTTCTGCATCCTTTGTGTACATTTACTTTTTCTACATCTAATGTTTTCCATTTAGCTTATTAATTTCCTACTTGTTTTCTTGTCTGATATATACATTTAGTGACAGACTCTCTAATGAAATACTGCCTTAGTTTTATCCCATGTGACAGATAAGTAGTGTTTCAAAGTTTTCTTTAAAAAAAAATTAGACTTCCAATTAGATTTTCCTTAATCAAGTAATTACTTTGAATGCTTATTATTAGGCATTTTTAAGTGTAGCCCTCATCTCTAGGAGGGGTAACTAGCAGTGTGTCATGCATTCCTTCTATGATAGCTGGAGGAATGAACACATGAAGGCCACAATAACTTTTGTAAAGACGCGAGGCCGTTGGAGGGTTCATGGCTCTGAGATCAACTAACGTTCAATACACAAGAGAGATGCTGCAGGTGGACAGGTGTCACTGACCGCTTTCTTCTGTAGGAACAGGTATCAAACTCAGGCCCCAACTAAATGTCAGGTTATAGTGGTTTGAATGAGAAATATCCCCCATGGTCTCAGACATACGAATGTTTGGTCCCCCGTGGATGGTGCTGTTTAGGGAGGTTTCAGTGGTGTGACTTCGCTGAAGGAAGTATGTCACGAGGACAGGCTTTGAGATAAAAATCCTCAAGCCATTTCCAGTGTGCTCTTTCTGCCCTATCTGTTTGTTTGGTTTTGGTTTTTCGAGACAGGGTTTCTCTGTGTAGTTTTGGTTGCCTGTCCTGGATCTCACTTTATAGACCAGGCTGGCCTCGAACTCACAGAGATCCGCCTGGCTCTGCCTTGGGAGTGCTGTGATTAAAGGTTTGTGCCACTGCTTTGTACTGGCAGTCGAGGGTGTGAGCACTCATTTTCCTGCTCCAGCTACATGTCTGCCACCTACCCATGCACTTCCAGCCATGATGAACTCTTATCCTCCTGAACCAGGAACCCAAATGAGCTCTTCCCTCAGTTATCTTGGTCACCATGTTTCATCTCAGCAACAGAAAAGTAGCCAATAGAGTGGCCTATATAAAGGGCTATGCTGTGTGAGAGAAAACTTGTGAAGCCTTTGCATGTTGTTGATACAGCACACAGTAATCTTGAGCAGCTCTGAATGGCACATGATATGTACTGTGGATAGCATACAAGACTGAGCACTTGTTCTATCGATGACTGATTTAAGGGAGAAGGGTTTACTATGGCTCACAGTTGGAGGACACAGTTGTTGGAGAACACAGTTGGAGGACACAGTTGTTGGAGGACACAGTTGTTGGAGGATGCAGTTGGAGGACACAGTTGTTGGAGGACACAGTTGTTGGAGAACACAGTTGTTGGAGGACACACTTGTTGGAGGATGCCATTGGAGGACACAGTTCATTACAGCAGGGAAGGGATAAACTCAAGATCTGGTCACATGGTTGCCCAGTCAGGAAGCCGAGAGAGACTCAATACTGCTGCTCAGCTCCATTTCTCTCTCTTATTCAAGTCCTGGGCCCCAACTCATGGAATTGTACTGCCTACATGTAGGGTGCTGTCCCCCTCAATTCACCTAATCTAGAAAAATCTCACAGACATGCCTAGAGATTGTTTCCATGGTGATTATCAATCCTGTTAACAACCAAGTTAACAACCAAGCTAGACCACTCCAACTTTAAGATCTTTTCCTTCAAACCTGGTAAAAAGTCATTTATTTGCTGATTTAAGGCTCTGTAGAACCAAAAGAAATCATAAAATTATCATAATCAAGCTGGAAAAAGAGCTGAAAATAAAATCTTTTTAAAGGTCAGAAATAGTCCATATGAAGCAACAAGAAAATGCACTTGGCTTTTCAACTGGAAGTACAAAGACCAGATGCTGTCAGAAGGAAATTTTAAACTTTTTAAATTAGATTTATTTTATTTTATGTGTAGTATTTTGCCTGCATATATATGTGTGTACCATGTACATATATGTGTACATGTGTACTATGCATGGTTGGCAGAGATCAGATGAAGGCAGTAGATCCCCAGAACTGGAGTTCTGCATGGTTGTGAACCATCATGTGGGTGCTGGCAATCAAACACAGGTCCTCCTCATCCAAGACTGAAAATTTGAAATTGCTGCAAGAAAACTGTGCTTATTCAAAGCTCATTGCCCAATGAATAAGAATTCATATGAAGTCAAATGAAGATATCAGACAAAAATCTGAGATGACTCTCATGACCTAAATTAAAAGAAATTGTAAAGGAAATTCTTTGGACTGAAAGTCAAGGCTCCCAGATAGAGATCTGATAGTGTAGATGGAAGAAATACCGTTGAATTTTTATTTTGAGGGAACAAAAATTATGTGATTTGTTGTTCATTTCATATATATATATATATATATAAAACAATTGAAGGAAAGCAGGAAGTAGGTGTGGTTCACTGCTGTGAGAGTTTTGTATTTTACAGGAAAATGCAAAGTTACATATTCAAAATAGACTGCAGTAAGCTAGGAATGAGCATCATAGTTTCTACAATAATCAATAAAATGTTCAAAAGTTATAGCTATAATGGAGCATGGCAAACAGTTCAGCAGTTCAGAGCACTTGCTGCTCTTGCAGAAGACCTGAATTCAGTTTCTAGCACCCTCATCCAGCATCTCACAGTTGCCTGTAACTTCAGCTCCTGAAGATACAACACCTATTTAGGCAAGCACTGCACACACACACACACACACACACACACGCACACGCACACGCACACGCACACGCACACGCACACGCACACACATGCACGCATATAAACAATAAAATAAATCTTCTTGAAAAAGTGTAGTTATAAAACCATTAGAGGGAGGAAGGAACAAAAACATCGGATACTATTTAAAGATGACAAAGGAAGAAGTGAATTAAATGGGCTTGAAGAATAAGACAGAAGTAGAGAGATGATAGGCTCTGCAGTATCATTGACTTAACACATACATTAAAAGCTCTACAAAGATAACTAGCCTAGATTAAAAGCATGGCTCAAGACTATGCTGTTTATAATGACATACAGAGGTGCAGGTTTGAAAGCAAAGGGTGGAATAAGTTTTACCACACAAACAGTAACCAAAAGAAAAATATTGTGAATATCGCTACCAGCTATACTAGACTTTTGGTCAAAGATTTTTGCTAGAGATAAAGGGAGGCTTAAAAGGTAAATTAATCAGTAAGACATGATAGGCTTGAATTTCTAAAACAACATAGTTTTAAGATACATAAAGAAAAATTATAAATTTAAAAAATCTACAGACAAAACAACATCAAAATTAGTAGTAATACTTAATGTCTGACTGATAAAAATTTGAGTAAGATAGATCACTTAATTATTCTATTAATCAATGTGATTTGAATGACATTTGTAGAGCTTAAATACACATTTTTTTTCCAAGTTGGTTTGACACCTATGTTAAAATTGAGTATATTCGAGGATATAAAGCAAGTTGTAAAAAGTTTCAGTGTGTTATAGTTGTATAGAATTTGTTTAGTAACTGCAAAGCAAATAGCCTAAAATTATCAAGATAGTTAGAAAAATCCCCAATTGTTTATAATATTACACTATTGATCGATCAAAAAAATTACAATTAATGCTAGAAAAGATTCTAAACTACCAGTAACAACGATACAATCAACTAAAATTTATGAATGCAGCTAAAACAGGGTTTGGAGGCAAATTTGTAGTTTTAAATTTCATGGGTTCTTTTTAAAAATTTTTTTTTTTACTGTGAGTGTCTGTGTGTTTGTGCACATGAGTGCAGTGCCCATGGAGACCAGAAGAGGGCATCAGATCCCCTGCAGCTGGAGTCGCAGGCAGTGCAGTTTTTAGTCACCCAGTGTGGTTACTGGGAACAGAATTCCTTCCTCTAGAAGAGAAGCAGTGTTCTCAGCTGCTGGGCCACCTCTCCAGCCCAAACTGTATGGATTTAAACAGACATGCCAGATTTTTTTAAAAATCTGAAAACAATCATGTGCTATCATTTGAAAGGGCTGGTAAAACTGAACCCAATTAAAAGTAATACAATGAAATATAAAGCAAATATATAAAGGAAGAACAACAAATAAGAATTTCATTCTTTAAAATAAATGTATACTACTGAAGAACTCCCAACCCGTTGATCAAGAAGGCGGAGAAAATGTGACAATGTCACAAATGAAGGAGCAGCTTCTCCAGATTTACTAAAAATGTTAAAAGGGTGTGTGTGTGTGTGTGTGTGTGTGTGTGTGTGTGTGTGTGTGTAATTTATGCCAATAAATGTAATGCTATTTTTCTTCTGCAATGCTTCAACTTGGATTTGTGAGTTCACACACACTAAGCAGGCCCCTATCACTGTGCTATGGTCCCAGTTCAACATTTTTTTTTTTTAGTATACAAATTTACTTGAATAAAACTAAGCAAAATTATCATAATCAGAAACTAAAAGACAGGATCATCTCATGCCTTATTGAGGAATTATGTGAGTCAACTGGACCCAGCGGGCTAAGTGGTGAATTCTTCTGAACATTACAATAAGGGTCTCATTTTATATAAACCCTTCCCAAAAAGTAGCAACTTCCAACTTGATTGCTGAGGCTAGTGTGACCATAATGCAAAGTAAAAAAAGAAAGATATTTCTAAAAGAAGACAAGGACGAGGTTGAGGATGAGGAGGACGAGATGGTATGCTTCTTACAAATACAACTGTACAAGGAAATTTAGGAAATTGAACCTTATTGAGCAATGTATTCAGAGGTACCACATTGAAGACTCGATAAGGTTTAGTCTAGGAATAAAAATTTGACTGAATAATCACAATCCACTGCATGTAATTTGTATATCACAGAATAACCAGAGAAACATATGTATTCATTTCTGTAGCTTTAGAAAAGGTGTTGGCTAAAATATAATGTATGCTCAGAAAACTAGAGCTAGGGTAACTGTTCCTTAATCCCACAAACCCCAGCCAAAAAAAAAAAAAAAAAAGCCAACACCACACTCAGAAGTAAAACTTTTGAACATGTTTCTCCCTGAAATTTAGGAGAAAGATGAAGTCGTCCATTGCTGGTTTAGTCATTGTTTTCCTGCAAGCTGCAGTCAGTTTGGTATGACAGGGTAGGGGCTGAGAAGATGGCTCATGAAGTCCACGTTCAACCACCAGAACCCACGCAAAAAGCTAGCTGTATGGTGTTGTGTGAACATCCCCCACCCTACCCCCGCCCACGGGTGGGATCCCTGAGGCTTGCTAGTCAGCAGAGCTCCAAGCCAATGAGAGGTCCTGTATCAGAAAACAAGGTGAATGGCTTCTGAGCAATTACACCTGGGGTGCTCAACACATTCTTACCCACATGTGCACATGCACACACATACACACATAAATATGTAAGTAAACTACGACAAAGAGAACAGTGGTGAGGCTTTTTGAAAAAAAAAAAAAAAAGGATTTGACTATGAGCATAGAAAGTTCAAAAGAATCTACAAGCTACATTAGTAAGTGAATTTGTGAAAATTCACTAGTTTCTATTTTTGATTTTTCTACCCGAATAATGCACTAGACTTTTCTTCATGAAGCATCCTTCCTTCTGTTTTAATCACTGTGATAGCTCCTGATTTTTTAGCTAGCCCTGTTTCAGCATATTGCAATACACTTTTAATACTTCCTTTTGTGCTTTCTTCCTGGAAGACCCTTTCCTGGCCTTTCTTTGTCCGATTGACTCGATTCTCTTATGCATCTACCTCGTTCATTTGAAGTTATATCTTATGGCAGTTTTCTTATAGGGGTGTCTCAGAGATAATACAAATCTGACTTGTCGGCGTCTAGAGTTAATGCTTCTCCTCTTCCTGGTGAGTCAAGGACGAGGTCCTTTCCTCCACCACTCTTCCCTACCTTGGATTCTACTTGGCTCTCCATTTCAGTTCTCTTTCTTTTAAAAACTCCTCTGAACTAATCATCAACAGTTATCATTTTTATGATCAGTATTCTTTCATGCATCTTATCTCTTCCTTCTAGACCTAGTTTTCTTCTTCCGGAAGTAACACCTTTGGTAGGTTTATCTTCTGGTTCTGTGAGTGCTAGAAACTCTCATTTCTTATGTATTTGACGTGTTCTGTATCAGCTTTGCTGGATGCAGAATTCTGAATGGCAGCTCTGTCCCTTGATAGATGAGAACATGAGTATCTTCTCATTCTGTTGGAGATTCCTGTAGATGGAAAAATTTTAGAGAACAATCTGCCTTCTCATTCTGCTTCATCTTGAGCTTTTCTCCTTGTCTTGATGAGAACCACGTGTCCCGTGCCTACCTTCTTGACCCCTTCTAGAGCTTCCTTTCATGTAGAGACCCCAGACTTGAGATGCTAACCCCATTCACCCCTGCTCAACTCCCTTTTCCCTTCTATCTCCCTGTCTTGATGTTTTTCAGATTCAGTACAAGATAGGTCATGGCATTCATTATTTGTCCTGCTGAGGAGTTGATTGGTCATCATCATATGTCCTAGAATCGATGTCCTTTACCTGTAAAACCCTCAATGTGGGCCCACTAGTTGCCTTCTTTGGTGAATTTGCTCCTTGCAATTCTTCAGTCTTTTCCTCTTTTACTGACAAGGCTTGTCACAAAGTGACCCCTGTGTGGGCCTGTAATAAAGATTCACATTTCCTATTTGTCTGCCTGGAAGACTCCCATCGTTCAAAGTGGTGGTGTTATTTCTCCTTAGAACTCAGCTCAGTTGTCACCTACACTCAGATTTCCGTCCCAAAAGCTCCTCTCCCTGCTGCTGTCTTGTGTATCCACTCTTCCTAGTCAGACAGCTATCTGATTGCTTCCATCTATTTATAGTTCCCCATGAATAGCTCCTTTGTAGTTAGAGACACAGACTTATTACGGCCTCTATAAATATTTGTAGATCAAATGAATGAGTGAATGAATGAATGTATCCAGAAATCAAAGTAATGGTCTCTACTTCCCAGAAATGCTGGAGCCCAGAACACATGAAAATGCACTTCCTGAGTTACAAGTGCTAATCCAGTATCTCAACCTCTACAATTATAATTGCTGTGACGTGTTACCTTGTCACAGCAACTAAGGACCAAACTGGCTGCCTCTTTAAATGTTCTTATTCCATATAGCATAGAGCCAAATCCTTAGTGTTTTATGGATCACAATGGAGACTATTTTTACTTCTGGGTCTTTACTTTCAATTGCAACACTTTACAGAGCATTAAAAAAAAAAGTTCTAGAAGAATGCTTTATATGGCTTGACAGTTACCATATCCTGCCACGAAACCTCAACGTGTCTCTGAATATTCCTTGCCCTGACATCTTCATCATCTCTTAAGCTTTTTCTCCCTTTTCCTCCCTCTCTTCCCTCCTCTCTCCCTCCCTTCCCCCTTCCTTTATTCCTTCTTTTCTTTTGTTTGTCTTCCCCGCCCCTGAAACAACTTGTTGCTAAGCAGCCCCAGCTAGCCTTACATTCACTATCCTGCCTGAGTTTCATGAGTTCTGGAACAGGACAGCAACAGAGCTTTGACCTCTTCTTTAAGGTAGATAAAGTCTTCTGACTTTCCCTTACGAGATAGGCCCTTGCTGACCCTCCTTATAAAACAGCAAACATCCACAGTTCTCAATCTCTCTCCCTCTGTGCCTGCTTTATTTTTCTGGTAGGGTTGTCTACAAGAATATATTGCATATTTAACATTCCCATTACTAGCTGTCCTCACCCACACACTAGCACAGGAACTTCTGAAAGTTAGGGGCTCTGTTCTGTGTCCAGAACAGTGTTGACCACGTAGTAAGCACTCAATAAATATTGGTTGAATAAATATATCAGTGTAGGTGGTACTGTTTTCCATCAGTAAAATGCTGGTGCGTTGGGAGACAGACACCACCCAGTCCCTGTGGGCACACCAGCCCCCAGCATTGATCTGAATCTGGGATGAGATTACAGAACTTGGCTATTTTTTTCTTCTTCAAACAGACTTCGCAATACATGATTTCATCTTGAAAACTAAAGAAATCGCTTCCTCTCCTGGCAAGCACCTACCCCAAGAGTTCTGAGCTGGCTGTGGAAAAAGCCCTTCTGTTCCCCATTGGCTTGAAGGCTGTGGCAGTTCCTGCCGTCTCTTAACAAGCTTTCTTTTGCTTTCTGTTTCCTTTCACCCCTTAAGAAAATTTACATATCTTTTGTGCCCGTTTTATCATTGTGAACTTGAACTTGGCAAGAGCTGTCAATCAATTCTGCATGGATGCAAGCAAATAAAGTACCCATTTGCCATGGCTGTGGGAAGTAACGTCTTGTTTCACAGAGGCAAACATGCAAAGCTGGAACTTTTTGTGTATTGCAGGAGTGCAGAGATGCCCAGTGCTGACAGCCAGGCTACTGCTGCAGTACCTGTGGGTCTCCTGAATGCATGGGTCTGAGACTCCCGGGCCAGTGGTCTTCCTACTATACTGCCCCATGTATCTATTTCCGTTTCTCTTATTTCCTGTGCATTAACCTGAAGCCTCTCAATTCTCGTGTCACAAGAAGCCATGAAGTCCCAGCTCATCTTCGCCAGTCTACTTCCCTGACCTTGAACTATCTGATGACCGTACTGGCTTTTCATGTTCCATCAAACTGCTTTCTTCAGACTTAGCCTGATTCAGAAAATCACAGTCATTCAGCCAAACTGACGTTTGTGAGTCGGGTTTGTGGTCAATAAAAATGTGCAGCCCGAGGACTTTGGCATGATTTATCCTCTAGTTGAGTAAGAGTTTGCTTCTGACCACTCTTCTTTGCTGACAGTTTGCTGAACTCAGCTTTCTTGTGATTAGCAGTATACAGAGTTGCTGGGGGAGGTGGGAGAACACTTGGAACTTGGCTATTTCTCTACTCCATAGAAGGTGCCTGCTGGCGTTGTCGTCTAGAATCCCGAGGCCATTGTTGGACTGGCAGTGCCTCCTAGTGGCCCAGGCTCCAAAGACTGAGAGGTGCATGGGGCAGCAACAGACTCCGGGCAACTCCTGTCCAGGCCTCTCCTTTCTGCGTCTACATCAGACAGGGAGATTTGGGTGCTGGTGAGCTCACTGGCATTTACCTCCAGGAACCTGCCAACTGAATTCCCAACAGCGACTAACTGTGAAATAAAGAAATGGGGTGGAAGTAGGAAATGCAAAACAGAACACTGCACCTCTAGAGGTGGGTTTGAAAACTGCTTTGTCATACTGTGCTCCCTATCAGCTTTGAAGAGACCCAGTACTGTGTAGGAGAGGTCAGCTGCCCAGAAACGCCAAATCAGACCCTGCAGACATATTTCGGTTCCTCGGGCATGACTTCAGACAGGACAGCCATAGGCAGAGGGGCCCACCTGGTCGCTTTGGAACCTGTATTCTGAAAAGACTATGCATGAGCCCAAAGATCCTATTTTAAAGACCAGGTCCTCTTAAAAATGAAGAAGAAATTATGTCTGCGAGCACAACCCGCCGGAGGACTGTACCAGTACAGGCTATGCAAATGCGAATTTAAGGCTGACCAGGCCACCTTGGAGAACTGGGAGAGAATCTAGAAGGCTCCACTCATGCAGAAGGTAGAGAAAAGTACTCAACAAGGGCGAAGAATATGTCACAGGAAAACAAAGCAGGAAACGTGGCTTCGGTGTTAAGAGTTCTACCTTTGCTTTCCTTCTGTGACACGCCCCCCCCCCAAAGCATCTCTTCTCTTCATGTCTGTCTTGTTCCAAACAACGCCCACATCCTATTCCTATCTCTTTGCTACCTTACATGTTCCTCATCAAAACATCTCTATGACCTATCCAGTCTGCCAGAATCTTAGTGTATATTCCGATAAAGCATTTACGGCTGAAGTCAGCCACCCCATCGTTCTGTTCTCTCTGCATTTACATTTGGACTGGGACTCCTGAAATCTCTGTCCGATGATCTACCCCTCCAGTCCCCTCAGCCCACTGTGCCCAATCCCAAGGGTGACATTGTTGGCAGAATGCCGTTTGCTCCTCTGAGTTCTGTTTGAATGTCCCCCAAACTGATCACCCCTGTCAATGACCAATGACCGCCCCCCATGTGATGTGTCCACACTTAAGAGCTTCCAAGTCCCACATTCTGATATTTATTCACTCAACAAACGCTGGAGAATTACAGTCCTTTGGGATTACAGTAAGATTCTACCCAGTGATTGCTGCTCAGATCATTGCAAAATGGTAGCCACAATTTTATTCACGAAGTTTTAGGTAACTGTGGAATATTCCAGACAAGGAACAGAATTTGGCACTCCTTTGGAAGATCCCGGGCAGCAATCTGTGTCCAACATTTTTAGAAATGGGGACAGGAGAGGCGAGCAAACAGTGAGGACTAGTGGACATTATGCTGCAAGCTTGGCGTCTGAACTGCCACATGCCTTGGCCAACAGGTTTCTTGTTTCTAAGAAATTTCTAGAATATGCCCCACGCTGGTCAGGAATAGCCCTGGTCTCCTTAGCTGCCATCCCCACACGGGCGTTCCTTTCCTCCCTCCCATCTCCCCTTCTTCCGCAGCCCCCCCCCCACACACACCCCACATCTAGCCTGTGTGCGCGCCTCACCACCGCTCCACCATCCCGGGGTGGGGGTGGGGGGCAGCTCCCCTAAGGCCCCGTTGAGTCACCGCATCCGCGCGCGCGCGCGCCCGAGCTGCTCCGGGATCGCGCTGATTCGCTACCGCGCTCTGCGGCGCTCGCGCGCACCCGCCCGCCCCTTGCGCGCGCGCCCGGTGCCGCTTCAGTCTGCAGCCGCGCGGCCACCGGAGCCCACCGCCGCAGCCGGGCAGCGACACGGAGTGCAAGCTCAGCGCCTGGAGGAGAGCCACGGCGAGCCCGCCAAGCAGCCCGCACCATGCAGGCCACTGCCGATTCCACCAAGATGGACTGTGTGTGGAGCAACTGGAAAAGTCAGGGTATTCTCTTTATTTCGGTAGTGCATGCCTGCGGCGCACGCGGAACCGCGATCCGGACTCGGCCGGCCATTGTGCATCATTTCACCTGTGGGACCTATGCATGCTTTACACCCAGGAGCTTTCTGCGGGGGGAGTAAACCTGTTCTTGCAAAACCGACATGGATGATATTTGGCCCCCCCCCCTCCGCCGCCGCCTTTGTCCCCTCCCAGTTCACCCCTTTGTTTTCTTGTGTATTGTGGTATTGTAAATAATGCATCGTTTGCCTCCTCCGGGAGCTTTTTTGGCCTGATCATTCAGGACTTGTTTAATCTCGCAGCCGCGGAGTTAAAGTGCTTCCTTATTGTTCCTGCATCCCAGTGCATTTATTTCTGCCCAAAGGTTGAGATCAGAGCCATTAACTGAGAGGGCATCCTTAGGAGGGAGGGACACACCCATTTCAGGCTTGTTATTTGTGATCACACAAAGGAGACTGGAAATGCAGACCAGCTCTCCAAATCCTGAAAATATGATGGCGTAGCCACTTATTAGGGTGGTTCACTTTGAAATATTTTCGTGTTTGTGACTGACACTGGAATAACCTATGCCGTTTATTTATTAACAGTGGGTTTCAGTGAAATAAATGGAGGGAAGGGAAATAACAAAGCATTGGCGGCTGCCCTCCGGTCTAACAGAGTTGTTTAGAAACAGTCCATATTAGCGCTGGGTGTGGCCGCCCGCAAGCCTGGCTTGCTTTTCAGCCATTTTTATTCAGCCTCCTACTTCACACGTCCATGTCTCCTTTGTTACATTAAGATTTTCTCCCTCACCTTGCATGAGGAGGAGGGAGGGAGAATCTGCAGGAATGAATTGTGTGAGGTAAAGTTGGGGTGTTGGTCAGATGCGGTGTCCTTTGATAGCTAACAAATACGGTTCCGAAGAAGGTGCATTGGATGGACCCTGCAGGGGTTTGCAGCATCCTCGGGGACCAAGAAGACTTGGAGCGGTAGCTCTTTTTATCTTTTAGCCTAGTGTCTTCTCCTTATAATATATCACGGGAGGTGGAGGCTATTCCTTTCATCTGTAATGCCTCTGTGGGGTTTTTCTTTTATTTTAAGCAACGACAAAACCACAAATCTCAGAATTAAAAGCCCTCTTGCTTTGGTTCTTTTTGAATTGGCTGGCTATGACATTAAATATAGTAGTCGACTTCAAATCATGTGGACCTTTTAGAAATATGATTGTCAAAAGTAAATAGGTGGGCCATAAATTTAAAGGCCAATAAATAAGAAATGCTCCGTCAAGGGGTATAATTTTAGAAAATGATGACAGCTACATGGAATAGCATATGTTGAATAGAGAAGGTGGCTGTGGAAATGCTTTGTAACATTTCCCTCTGGATCCGTGGGCTTAGACCCGTGGGCTGGGTGGACACCCTCTACAAACCCATCTTCACCGGAATAGCGAGTGCAGATGGACGCGAGGTCCGGTGATTCGGCTTTGATTCCGAGTGTCTCCTACTTTTAACAGAAGTGGATCTGGAAAGATGGCAGGTTCTGTGTTGTCCTTACATAGATACTGAGCATTATAGCCCCACAGCGCTAAGGGGTGTGCACTGGTTTATTTTAAACTTTAAAGTGGATTCTTTTTAATAATCAGGAATTAGCATAAAATGCAATAATTTGCCCGCTGAAGGCAACTGTGTCCCTTCCCCACCATACAGCTACTTGTGAGGATGAATTCAGGTTGCTGAAGAGCCTTTACACCCAGTGACCTTTGATTGTCATTAAAGTCATTGATTTCTTTTCCTCAAATAGAACAAAGCCATTATCTTGAACATCGACGAATAGCTCACTAGGTAGTTCAGTGACACCAGAGAGCAGAGGTAAGAATGAGTTACCACCTTGTGGCCCTCGCCTCCCTGTGAGACCTTTCATCATAAACTAAAACAGCAGTGGATTCGAAATACAGATTCCCTTCAGTTCCCTCATCATTTAAAGCAGATTGTTCTAATCCCTGGGTGCAACTTAGAATCACCTGGAATGCTTTGAGAAACACAAAGGATGCTGGGCCCCACCCCTAGAACTGAGCATCATGATTTTTTAAAACACTCCTCGAATGAGTTTAACGAGTACACAGGGTTGAAGCCACTGGTAGATAGTAATTCTTAGTGTGCTCAGCTCTTAGGCCAGCAGAAGCCCAGCACACAAATGGCGTGGGTGTGACCTAGGATCGGCTCCAGTATGGTTAGGAGTCAGTAGAACACAGCTGGAAGTATCCTCTGGAAATACTGAATGGCTTTTCCTAGAGAGGAAATACAGGAACTTCAGGCTTCCTCTGCAGTTAACATTTTCAGTTACAAATTATATCAGAGTATTTCACTGAAATGAATCATTAAAACTAGAGTGCATGGGTTGGGTCGGTGTGTGTGTGTGTGTGTGTGTGTGTGTGTGTGTGTGTGTGTGTAACATATATGATCTCAGCAAGTAATGGCAGCTCACGCCTATAACAACAACAGGGAAAAGGTTGAAAGAGTAAGCCTGTACAAGGCTCCCCTAGACTGTAGAGCAACACTGTATCACAAACAAAAGAACCTACCCACACCCCTCAAGAAAGGGTACAGAAAGAGAGGCTAAATCTGGCATGCAGGTACATACCTGTAATCCCAGAGCTGTCTCAAAATTCAAACCAAACCAAACAAAAAAACCCTCTAAAATCTATAGGACATAGGCTCAGTTAATGGAGCTAATCTTACCATTTACAACAATCTTACTATTTCTGAGGCCACTTGATTGATTGATTTTTTTTTTTTTCAGTCCTCTCAACTCCCGTGAGTGGTTTGTTTCCACATTTTCATTTAGCAGGTGATAGATGCTGTTGCTGTCAGGTGCACAGCTAGTGACCACCCGAGCCCGCTTCCCACTGTTCCGCCATCTGCCTCTGAGTAGATGGTGCTTTCCTCTGTGATTTCTCAAGATGACTTATCTGAATAATAGTGGGTAGCTCTCGTATTTACAAGTTTTCATTTGGCCAAATGTCTTCCTTCAAATGTCCAGTTGACTCTTGGATGGCGGGAGACTCAATGAAGTTAGGTGAGACTTGCCCAAGATCTTGTTAGGGGTGGTAAATGCAGGAGTAAAAGGTGACTCCCAGCCCGACATCCAGGGCTCTTCCCCTCCCAACACTCCCCGCCTCCCTTACCTATGCTGATTGACAGAACGTGAGCTCCCATCTACCTCTCTGAGATGTTTTCACATAGGTCCTTCTTTATAGCAGTAATGTGGGGCTCATGTGTCACCTACGCTATTGTACTCATCACTGCCATCACTGATGGATCATTCTAAGTTCTTATAAATATTAGCCACTTGTCAGTAGTTGTCCTGAACGCCAGTGACGTACTTGGTTCTGAGCCTCCATGGCGTTCCTCTCGTTGGGTAGGGCAGGGAATTCAGAGTTTAAGGCTGAGAGGATTGGTAATTTGCCCTCTATTGGTATTCAACCACACAACTTAAATCCAATGATCCCATGTGAGAGAAACAAAGAATAGTGAACGACATCCACCCATAGGACTCTGTCCGTGCTCTAAAGACCCCCACCCCCTTTTGATGGATTTCACTGTGCTCAACAAACTCAATGGGCAGCATCCACAGTAGTATGGTGGGTTGGCACATCTGTTATGTGCTTGGTGCTAAGGCTCAACTCCTACTTTATTGCATTATGACTTCACCAGAATGCAAACTTTTGATGAAGTGTTCATTTATTCTTTCAAAATGAAGTAGTTTGGAAAATTTTGTGATAGTCTTCAGTGCTCTGTGGAAATGCTTCCCAACTGATGGATCTAAATGATACTAGCCAAAACAATTATTAAAGACCCAATCAGCCCGTATTCCATGGCAAGCATATGTATTTTAGCCACAGTAATGAAAATAATTGGTCATTTTTTTATTGTATTTGAGGGTTGGAGAAATCATCCAACTGATAGAGTACTTGCCGCATAAGCATGAGGTCCTGAGTGAATCCCCAGAATTTATGTTAAAAGGCTCAATGTCAGTTTGTAATCCTAGCACTGGGAGGTGGAGATGGGCAAGTCCCTGGAGATTACTGGCCATCCAATCTGACCTACTCAATGACCCTCACTTCCCAGTGAAAGACCTTGCCTCAAAAAATGAGATGTGTGGCTCCTGAGGAATGAGACCAGAGGTTGACCTTCAGCCTCCACACAAGTACACACATACACGCTCACCTGTGCACATGTGTGTACCCAAACTTGCACACATATAAGTGAGCAAATAAAGGAATTTAGTAGAGACGGTCTTTTCACACTTACACACAGAGGCGGACAAGTCTTACTTTTTACCAAACAGCATTTTATTTAGGCTCACTATCAGAATATGCCAAATATTATAGCATAACATCATATAGCAAACTCCTCCCCATGCAGATTCTAATGAGATCCTATGGGAACACCTGCTGGCCTGGGAAGCGGGGACTTTCCTTAGCAAAGGAAAACTCCTAGTACACAGATATTTCCAATGTGTCCTGTCCAGGCAGTCAGATCCACGGATAAAGGGGATGTTTCCTTTTTCACAGTGTCTCCATCATTGTCAAGGGAAACTTTGAGGTAGAAACGGCTATTTTTTTCTGTTTCCCTAACAGCGATGCATGCGCACTATGCATTGTTGCAAAGAGAACTTTGATGAAAGACAAGTCACCCAATTCCTATCTCTCAGAGTTGGTCAATGTGAAGACTTGCTGAGTATTATCTAATACACACCTGTCGGCCTCTGTATAGAATGCAGGTGTGTTTGTCATAAAAACGAAGCTAAAGGCTGGGCATGCAAGGAAAAAAGAGTTTTTATCAAATGAGATGTGGAGACCTCAATTTTTTTTTCCGTTTTCTGAGACAGGGTTTCTCTATGTAGCTCTGGCTGTCCTTTATAATATGAGGCTGGCCTCGCACTCACATAGATTCTGCTCTCTCTGCTGGGACTAAAGGTGTGCACCACCATGCCCAGCTCAAAAACAATTTTAAACAATTTAACGTAGGAAGCCAGCATACATACAACTAAGAGAGTTAGGAACTTCAGATATACAGCATGAGCTATTCCTAAAATAAAAATGATACTATGATAAATATTGCTAAGCTAGAATCATTTTAATTATGTGTTTCAGTTTAAGCTAGATAGGTGGACCTTCTACAGTATCTATTTTAAAAATAAACATTTTTAAATGGATAAAAAGGCTCAGCAAAGATGCTGGTCTGTGTCCACATCTTCAAATCTGTCCTATTTCTTAGATTTTCATGAGTTAATACTTCATTAAAAACAGCAGCCCTATTCTATGATTGAAGCATATGAGCAGATATATAATAGAGGTTGCAGGTGAAATCCTTACCATGGTCAGCTGACCTTCATTTTAGAAGGCCTCTCTTCCTCTCTCCCTTCCCCTCCCTTCTCCTCTGCTCCATCATCTCACTCCATCCATTTTATGTTTGAAGTGATATTTGGATTTCAGTTCCTCTGCATCTTTGGACTAGCTGACACATTCTGGTACATAAATATGGAATAATGTTTTAAATTCATTTATAATCTCATTAAAATTTAAAATCCACTGACCCTAGCAGGGGGAGAAAAGACTGACTTAGAACTTAAGTGTCTGGTTTTCAGAATATCATCTTCCTGCTGAGAAAAAGAGAACACACACACACATGCACATGCACACACACACATGCAGACACGCACGCACAAACACACACACACAAACATGCAGACACACGCACACAAACACACACACAGAGACACATACACACATGCAGACACACACACACAAACACATACACACACATGCAGACACACGCATGCATGCACACACACAAACGCACACAAACACAGACACACATGCACACATGCAGACACACACACACAAATACACACACATATGCAGATACACACACACACACACATGCAGACACACGCACACACAGACACACAAATACACATTCACCAAAATTCCCACCCCAGCCTCTAAACGTGCATCCCCCACCCGTGCACCCCTTCCCTATCACTGTTCTTCCAGTCCTTTAGAAACTACAGCAGCCATTTGGGAAAATATGGCTTCCTTATAATTAAGCTCACAATTTAAAGGCTAAAAACTTGATATTAATGATTCTGCTTCACACCTGTAATCCTAGCACTCAGAAGACAGGAGAATTCCCCTGACCTTGAGGCTACCCAGGGCTCCAGAGTGAATCCTAGGCCAGCCCAAAGTGATAATGTGTCTCAAAATAAAGTAAATAAAGATATTATCTGACTAGGTGATAGTTAAAAAAAATCTCCTTTTACAACCTAACTACAGTTGTGCTCTAAATTTATAACATTTATTTCATAAGATATATGAAATAAGTTAAGAAATTATATGGATAAGATATGAATAAGATAAGAAAACTGTAGTTTTGGAAATTAGAAAACGAAAGTGCTGTTTTTCTAAACTATGTTTGAGCTGTATATATCCACCTTAAATCAGAACAGAGCTGTTTGGTTGCTTCGTTGAATAAAATTCTTCAGTCCTTCCTCACTTCCGTACGCTCCTGAATGGGACGGGGAAGGAACCTGTTATCACTCCCAAGTTCGCCATCCACCCCGGTGTTCATTTTGAGCTAGTGAAAATGCATTGCCGTGCTTCCCATTCCACACTCGCCAGGTCTCAAATGTGATCATAGTTTACCTCTGTCCTTCAAGAATCAGTCACCAAACTGAGGACTGGCAAACCTCAGATCTCGTGATGGCTAACATTTACGCAGTGACTTAACAAATGGGACCAGATACGATAGGAAACCATCCCTCTTCGTGCATCTTTTTAGTTCAAGAAATAGCAAAATAAATCAAGTAGTCACTCTAGAAATCAGAACAGAAACATCAGCTGTCTGCCTCCGCCCATCTTCATCTGCACTGCCGCAGCAAACCTTAAGACGGCATGGAGCAGACGTGAGATTCTGTGGCCAATTATGCTTGATGACCAAAATACTAGATGATGTTGATATTTTGATCTAGTCCAAAAGCTGAAGACCTGGAATACTCACTGCCTGAGAGTGTGCTCCTAAGGCCCCAGCCACAGTGTTTCCCTTTATGCGGCCATTTTCTTCTCCCATCACAGTTTATGGGGCGACTCTCGCCAGTGAGGCCTTGACTTAACTCCAAGTTTAGAAGGAAGCGAAGCAGGCTGACTTGTCTTAAATGTGTGTGTGGATCTTGCTGGGCTTCACTTTCTGGACAGGCCCCATTACGGTGACCCTGGACCTAGTTGTCACCCAGCTCCCCTCACAGGAAGGAAAGAACAGGGATGCTCCAAGTGCTACTGATTAGAGCTTGGAGATAAGAATCAGAATCGTTTCCGGGAGCTCAGGGAAAATGGTAAGGCTTGCCTAAGTATCTAGTACTTCTCCAACATGAGAAGCAGCCAGTGGGGATTGTATGCTACAGCACCTCCAGTCATGGGAGAAAGGTGCCAGACATCGCTGCTGGCTGTGGCTTTGACAATCAAATCCTTTACTTTCCTTTGTTCCTCAGAAGCTCATTTAGAGAGTGGATTAAATGCTGGTGTATTTACAGTGTATAGGAAATGCCCAGCTTCCTGCACCTTCCCTTTCAAAACAGCTAGAAATAGTGCTGGCATTTTTTTTTTCTTGACAGCCTGATTTTCGGTGGTGTGGACTGGAGAAGGGCATCAGGAGTTCTGTTGACAGTTTCCCAGCTGGGCTCAGGACTCCTGAACTCGCACTGTGTGGGAGACTCTATGTTGGTAAATGAGATTTCAGGGTTTATTCCACTAAAAGACATCGTTTTTGAAGGTCTTGGAGTTTGTTTAAAGAGCTCTACTACACTTCTATTATGGTTCCCCTGTTTAATGTAACATGGGGGATATAACAGAACAAGTCATTATGGCGTCTTCCTGTCCGCACCCTGTGGGGATATTTTGTTGCCTCATGAAAATCAGCCAGGAACTGGCTTTCCCATCATTCCTTTGGACACTGGATTGGAGAGAACTTGGGCTTGTTAATAGCCTTCTAGTAGTTGGTCACTGCAGGCAAAGCACTGTGGGTTGGCTAAAAAGTTCATAACCATTAATATCATATGATTTGTCAGTGATTTTCTGTTTGAAATGCTGATATTTCTACAAACAGAACTTTCCTTTCTTACATTTTCCCACTTGGCCTTATTTGAAGTAGCATTAATTTGTGATACAACGATGCCTATAATCTTTTCTGGACTAAGGTGGTAGCTAGGCATGACAGTGCATACCTTTAAACCCAGAACTGGGAGGCAAAGGCGGAAGGAACAGGTATCCAAGACCAGCCCTGCCTACATAGTGAGTTCGTGATCAGCCTTGGCTACAAGAGACCTTGTCTTAGAAAACCAAGAAAATGTAAGAGAAATGGATCGATAATGCAGACAACTGTTTAATTTATTGCCATTTTATATTTACGTATGCCACATTTTGTTTTATAAATAAAATATGGATTGCTGTGCTACTGTCTTCTTCACTTATACATTTTTAATAAACTGTCTGGATACCACAGCCACTCTTGGGTCATATAACTGAGTGCATCTAAAAGTCTCCAAACCAAAAGCATTCGGATTGCAGTAAAGGGCTTTCTTTCTAGACGATTGTCATAGAGAATGATTTTCAGTAGTTCTAAAAATGGATCACGACTCTCATGGTCTTTTCTTGTTTTAGTGAGATTCCAAAAGTGATTGGCACACTGGTTTGATGGTCTACACTGAGATTCTGCAGATCTCTTAGTTCACCTTTGCCTGCATTAGTGTTTAGTCCCAGACAGCTGTGCACTCATACCTGTGGCATAAGGACTAAGATGAGATCATCAAGCCTAGCCCTTTTATCAAACTGATAGAACCCACCCGTGTGTCCTTTTTAGCAAAGTAGCCTGAATTATTAGAACTGTCAAAGTGATGCAATGATGCACCTGTCCTCATGAGCACGCTCAGTGAATGTGTGCATGCTCAGTGAATGTGTGCTCCACTGTTTAACTTCCCCTTGGGTTTTCTGCGTGAGAAGACTATTAAAAGAGGAAAACGGTTTCTACTTTGCTGCGCCCAAAGCACTTGTAGAATTACAAAGGGAACTTTACTCAAGGGCCTACTATTCTGGACCCACTGTGGTCTTGTTCCACTACGTGTTGTTCTAACACAGTAGCACAGTCTTGGTAACTTGTCAAGGAGTTGATTTGGGTATACAGTTCTGCAGATCCAGAGCTGATGTCCTGTCCCTGGTGATGGCCTTCTTGCTGGCAGAACCTTGAGGGGCTACAGGGCATCTCGTGACAAGAGTCAGGGAGCACACTGTGTATGTGTGTCCAGATCTCTCTTTCCCTTCTCAGTGCTCAGTCATAGGGACTCCACTCTGAGGACTTTATTTAGTTTAATCCTAATCCCTTCTCTATGCCTCCATGTCTAAATCCCTTAGCTGGATTAGTTTCCCACCCTCTTAGACTTCACAATGGGGATTCAGTTCTCAAGTGAATTTCAGAGGGGAACAAGCTATGTTCAAGGCATACCGGCTACTGTAAAGCTTGCTAACAAAGTCACATCATCCCCAGCATAATGCAAGTGTGAAAAGTCGGCCTTTGGATGCGGAACACATAGACTCTCTTCTGAAATCACAGCTTCCTTGTCCTCCCACCCACATCACTCCATCCTCGGAATGCTGAATCATTTGCCTACACTCTGACCACACATGGCTCTTGACACTCTCCCAGTCCATCTGTCTCCAGCTGTTAAGCCTGAGTCCCAGATGCTGTCATTTTCACTTCTGACCCCTTGGATGTGAGGCTTCTCTCACTGTGAACTGTGGGTCATAGCCCCAGGTCAGTCCGGTGTCTACTGACCATAGCACCCAAAATGGGACCATGTCGATGTATCAACCTGAGTCCTTGACATTAATCAAAGCCCCACCGCCTTTTGGGGATCCTTTTATTCACCGATTTTGGAATCCTAATTGTGAGCAGAACCATCCACCAGAAATATCATGTAAGCCACATGTAAATAGTTAAGTTTTCTAGTAGCACCATTAAAAAGTAAAAGGAAATCAGCAATATTAATTTTGACACTATCTTTTGTTTAACTCAACATATTCAAAACCATTAGCTATCATCAATATGAAAACTACTAACAAGATATTTTACATCCTTCTTTTTTAAAAAACGAAGTCTAAATCCCTGTATTCTAGTTCACACTTACAGAGCATCTGCCCCACTTGGAATTAGCCACACTCAACTGCTCAGTAACCACGTGTGGCTTGTCACAATTGTATTGCATTAAACAGGCTTCAACCTTTCCTGCTGTCAGCCATATACCTAGCCTCCTGAAACTCAAGAAGGCCCACTAACCATTTTCCATGTAGAATCTGAGTTCATTTTCAAGGTGCACTTCACATTACCATATCTGTTTCTTTTCCAAGAGTCTCTCACATCCCTCTCTTTTCTTGAGCAGAGAAGCTAGGAGAGACCCAATCCCATCTTCTTGGAGTCCTTGCTCAACCACCTACCTTCTCTTTTCAAAAGTCTTCACCCATCCGTTTTCACTACAATCCCAGCTTTTCCTCAGCCTGAAAGCTGAGTAGTGCATAGAGCTGTGGCCATTTTCCTTGTTTCTCTGAACATCTGTTTCTCTAGCCCCTTACTGCTCCAACTTTCTGCTCCCAGCACGGCCCCCGTGCGCAGTACCACATGACCTGACTGCAGCATTCTCCTTGGAAATGCTGCGAAGCTTCTGTCTTCATAGATACTGAAGTCTACACTGCTGTGTCTACCTCTTCCAGTCCACAGGACTCTCTGTAGCCTCACCTCTAACTACAGCTTCATCCTAAATGGTGTCCCTTAGCCTCCAGCTTCTCAGAGATTTCCTCCGCTCCCAGGGCTTCAAGGGTTCTGTTCTATTCTGGATGTACTCAAGTGTCAATATTCAATCCAGTTTATCAAATTTCGGTTCTGCTTGTTTATCAGGTTTCCAATTGCCTGTTGTGCATAGACACCTGAATAGCTCTACGTTTATGATATCAAACGCAATTTTAACTTGAGGCCACTGTGACGGAACCTAAAAAAGCATTTAACTTCCAAGCTTTTAAAAACTTAGCTTTGTGTGTAATTGTCATACTTTTCTACGATTCCTGTCTCACATCATGCCCCAGGTTGTGGCTTTATCTCCAGGTCTTGTGTCGGAATCTAGGGGTTTAAAAACAAATATAATCTTCACCCCCAAATCGCCTGCTATCCCTCTTTTTATCAGTGATGCTAACTTCTCCTTATCGGTAGCTCCTCCCTTCCACTCCATAGAGTCACTGCTCTTGTTAACTAATCCTGCACAATGTTTCCAGTTTTCCACCCCATGCCCTGAACAAATTGTGTCCCAAATTTACAAAGCACCCCCTTCTTCCTTCATCCATTCTAAGACTACCACATCTCAGACTCAACTCATATCTCCTGCAATACAGATCGACCGGCATTGAGTTGGGGTTTGTTCAAATGACTGTCCAGCCGTCCCAACTAGACCTTCACATCCTAAAAATTCAGAAGGACCATTTTCTCATTTCTTGACTCCCATGCTTATTAGAAAAATCAGTGATCAACAAACTGTTGGTAAGGACTTGATTCTGCTAAAATAAAAACAGTCCATTTAAATAGCTAGTTGTGAGATCAGTTTAAGATATAATCATGTGGCCCAAAATTGATTTTGAATGAATTGAGGGGTCATTTAATGGAAAATGGAAAAAAGCAACTATTTTGTTTGGGAGAAAGCATCAGGTTTAAGGGTTGGCTGTACTTCAGCACATAGTGAGAAAACATGTTCTGTAGTTAGAATTTTCCTGCCTGTCCCAGTCAGGACAAATCTCTCTTACCCGCCAGTCCCACAATCGCTCAGACCCAACCAAGAAAGCACACAGAAACTTACATTGTTTACAAACTGTATGGCTGTGGCAGGCTTCTTGTTATCTACTTTTTCTATCTTAAATTAACCCATTTCTGCTCATCTATACTTTGCCACATGGCTTGTGGCTTACCAGTGTCTTTACATGTTGCTTCTCATGGCGGCGGCTGGCGGTGTCTCCCTCAGCCTTCTACTTCCCAGAATTCTCTTCTCTCTTGCCCCGCCTATACTTCCTGCCTAGCCACTGGCCAAACAGCATTTTATTTGTACAGAGAGATATCCACAGCACTTCCCCTTTTCTTTTTTTTTTTTTAAGGAAGGTTTTAACTTTTACATAGTAAAATTACATATAACAAAACAATTATCTAGCAAGAATTACAGTTACAATATTAAAGAAGATATCTTATTTTTTGAGTCTAAGGTTTTATATCTAACTTATCTTTTATCATAACTGAGGAAATTATGACTATCTAGCCTTCAACCACATCAAAGACCTCAGAAGGATATAATATTACCTGAGAACCGGGAGAAGGATGCAAGCAACTTTCGGGAGTCTTGCAGGGTAGACAGACACAGCTGGCAGCCTGGACAGTCACCTAATGTTCCTTTGTAAAGTTGGGGCATTTGTCTTCAGCCCACAGGGCTAGAGTCTCTCAGTCATTTCTCTCAGTGTCCTGTAGAATGTCTGGCAGTTTCCTCTGTGAAGCAGGAACGTGAAGGACCATTTTGAAAGCAAAGTTCAGTGGTCACCTTTCTATGGGTCCTGCATGTCCAGTTGATCGAGCAGTCCAGGCAAGAACAGTTTCTTGCCCAAATGGCTATTTTTGCCAAGGTGAAGATAAACTCCATATGAAGTGTCTTCAATGCCCATCCTCCTCTCTGAAGTAAATCAGTGCTGCCAGGAACAGACATGTCTCACTGTCCAGAAAGTCTAAATTTTAAAAGTATTTTAAATGCCATATTCTGTAGGTCTTTGAAGTAATTGAAGATTACCTATCTATCTGAAATATGTCTATGTATATCTAGAAGACTTAACTAACATGGCTACGAGTATGATTATCATAGATGACTAATTATTATTTTATTTTTAATTATTTCAATTTAAAATGAGCTATACAAACACAATACCTTAAACATGATTAGAAATATACACACAGTATAACAAAATTAACTTTAAGTTTGTATCAATAGACTAAAATCTATACCAATGTAAAACATTTTAAACAAGTTGTTGCTCTTTAGAAGTAAGTTCCTTAATCTACCCTTTTGTCCTATTATATCTATATCATATCCCCCTTTCTTCTTTAGAAAGAGATCTCATTTATAATCAACCTGCTTTAAAGAAAAATATTGGTTTTTCTCTGTCCCACACCAAAGGGCTCTTCTGATTTGGGACACAAGAATCTCTTAACCTTTTCTTTTAACAATATGTCTGGGTTTAGAGAAGGAGTGAGCCAATTCCATCTCCAAAGCCAGCTTGATAATTTTGGGAATGTGGGCATAGTTTCTCTTACTACTTCCTGCTGGAGGGGGGCGCTGTATCTTATGGGGACACAAATAAAATTTTAGGATTATGGAATAGTCCATGAGGGTGAACCTCTGAGCCAGTTGCCTTGAAACCATTCTGGATGTTGGATCATCTGGGCCATGGTGTCATCGGAGACCTTTCAGGTGGTCTTGGCTGATCAAACCTGATGTATCTTAATCTGGAACAAATCCACAGCCTCTGGCTTTATTGTTTAGAAACTGTATGGCTGTGGCAGGCTTCTTGTTATCTACTTTTTCTATCTTAAATTAACCCATTTCTGCTCATCTATACTTTGCCACATGGCTTGTGGCTTACCAGTGTCTTTACATGTTGCTTCTCATGGCGGCGGCTGGCGGTGTCTCCCTCAGCCTTCTACTTCCCAGAATTCTCTTCTCTCTTGCCCCGCCTATACTTCCTGCCTAGCCACTGGCCAAACAGCATTTTATTTGTACAGAGAGATATCCACAGCAATGTTCAACTTTTAGCTTCCTCACTTAATATACTGCCTGTTGAATGGGTTTATTGTAAGGCTCTGCCTGTTGAATGGGTTTATTGTAAGGCTTGAATGAAATAATACATGAAAATACTCTGAACATTTTAGTATCCATAAAGATACTATTGACATAAAGTACTCAGAGTCCACAGCCCACCCTTTACCAGACTTCTGTTGATCTGCTAAATGAAAGTTTCTCATAATCTTAAATTGATGGGCATACCCGCTGGTTGATGCCTGCATCCAACATTGACTCAGTCCAATCTGAGTGGTGGACTCAGTCAATCTCTCTGCCCATAGATTCTTCCTAGATTGGCCCAGACTGGTTACCAGAGGCACTCAGCTTTTGGAGCAGGTGGCCAGAGATACAGAAGGCTTTTCTAGAGGAAACCTATACTGACAGCTGTCTAGTGACTCATTCAGTAGGGACTCAAGGGGAAGTGGCAAATCCTATCTCTTTCTGATCTGAAATCACTTGCAGAGTTGCCCGTAATCCTTCACAAGTCATAGAGCTGGGTGTAAACCACCTTTCCCAAAACTCAGGCTTCTTTACAAAGTGTTTGTATCCCATGTGCCTGCCCATGAGATGGTGCTGCCCTTAAACAGAGCACAGTTACTCATTTGTAACTGTAAAATCTCTATGTTCATACCTCATGTGTTATTATGGCCCCAGCTCGCAGCACAAAGCCTGGTGTTCGGCTCTTCCTTGGTGAGAACTAACTCAATGAAGAGAACTGTTGGACGCTTCCCTCACCCTAAGACCTTGAGCCTGATGGTCTAGACCCCTGCCAAATTGGGCTTAATGCCTCTGAGCCTGGCAAGAGGAGCCAGACCGTGTGGAGATCTTGCTGTCTTCCCTTCTGTCACCTGCTCTCAGGGCTGCAGGAGCTCACAGATCATTTCTTCCCAAAGACCTTCTGCACCTGAAAATGTAATACTTCGGCACTCTTCTAAAGGGAAAATTATTTGGTTGGATGGCATGAATTTCATTGTTAAGGAAAAGTAAACCTTTTCATGCAGTACCTGGTTCTGGCACCTTGACATTAAAAAAAAAAAAAGAAGACAAGGATGGCATAAACTTTGGGGACAAAAAAAAGTTATCCAATGAAATTAAATGTCAATGGTCCATCAGGGTGCTGGGCAATGGGAGCAGAGAGAGGCTTTAGCACTATAATGACCTTTGGAGCCCACCTGTGGCCCTGACCCTCTTTTAAAAATGGAAATAAAAACCTTTGTTTCATTCATTCCCAAGTATGCTTGTGAGCTTTTCCTTTCTCTACTTCTTGTATGGGAGAAGCGTCACAAGAGAAAAGGGCTGGGGCTTTTTTCAAACAAATGGCTGTCTGTGGGTAACTTTGAGTTGAAGCCATTGAGGGATCATCCTGATGGTGCAAGGCCATTGGTAGAGAGAACATTTTCTCTGGAGCCTCACACTAATGGGAGCCTTGAGGCCCTGAGAAAGAGCTTCTTGCTTTGCAGCCCCCTGAGACAGATCTGCTGGGAGGAGGGTTTAGTGCACTGCTGTGCCCTGTTGCCATGTCTCCTCATTAGCTTCAGATCATCAGCAGGCATGGCGGGCTACTCTTCCCGTACAGGTTGATCATCTCTAACATGCACAATTCAAGATGGTCATACATCATCACAAATCCCACACCATGAGACTCTGTAGCCTGCACAGAAATGCTTTAAAATAGTGTCTAAAATGACCTTCAGGCCATGTGTGCATGTCATATAAGAAATGTAATTTTATGTTTAGACATGAGGCTCATGGTTCCAGAGGGTTAGAGTCCATGGCCATCGTGGTGGGGTGTATGGCAGCAGGCAGGCAAGCATGGTGCTGGAGCAGTAGCTGAGAGCTTACATTTTTATCTACGAGCAGGAGGTAGAGAGGGAGATGCCAGGAACGGCATGGGCTTTTGAATCTCCAAACCTGCCCACAGTGACACACTTCCTCCAAGAAGGCCACTGCTCTTCATCCTCCCCCAAACAGTTCCACCAGCCGGGAATCAAGGATCCAAATATATGAACACATGATGGCCTTTCTCACTCAAACACACAGGGAGTATACAAAAGTCTAATTCAAATGTCAGCTGGGGCTGGCGACACAGTCCTAAAATAACAATTACAATAAAATAAAAATGGAAAGAGGTTTAAGAGATATCTCAAGTGGTTAGGTTAAACGCCTCACTCACATACAAGAGGCCCTGGGTACAGTCTCCACCACTCCCCGAGTGTCAACTTTCGGGTTTGTTACACAGCCATGTGCCTCACTTTCTCCTAGATTTTGGAAGAAAACTACTTTGGTCCAGGTGCATGAGGTATTTGACTGAGGTCACGTTGGCTCTCCTTCCATAGCATCACCTGCCTTCCTGGCTGCCTATTCTCAATGACAGGGCACTTGTACAGCTTATGCAGACTAGCCGTATGCTAGCCTGTGCATCTGTAGGCCACTGTTGAAATCAAATATTGGCAACAGGACATCCAGTTATCCATGTAATCAGTCTGATCAGAGGGAAGAACAGGCCCTCCACAGAGTCCCCTGTGCTTTCAAGTCTGTTTCAAAGCCACAGGACCCCAGCCACTGTATGGGTAGCATAGCCCACAGAGACACGCCCATAGCGAAGCCAGAGTCACATCTGTGAATTTATAGACTGTCCTTAGCATCTGGGGACTTCTCCAAATTGAAATGGAGTTATCAGTCAGTGTCCCCACTCTCTAAACATCTAAATGCCAGATGGGAGACTGCAGCCCCAGTAGCAGCAGATTAGCTGGCCTGGGCCTTGCCGGAGTTAAGTGGTATGTGTGTCTGTTCCACAGCTATTGACCTTCTGTACTGGCGGGACATCAAGCAGACGGGGATCGTGTTCGGGAGCTTCCTGCTGCTGCTCTTCTCCCTGACCCAGTTCAGCGTGGTGAGCGTCGTCGCCTACCTGGCCCTGGCCGCCCTCTCAGCCACCATCAGCTTCCGCATCTACAAGTCTGTTCTACAGGCTGTGCAGAAAACAGATGAGGGTCACCCTTTCAAGTGAGTGCCCCAGGTCCCACTGGCCCTCACCCTGCCTCTCTGGGCTCTCTCTCCACCTCATTGCTGTTCACAGGTGGAGTGGAACACGTTTCCCCAGAACTCCAGGAACCTTCTAGAGTTTTCCTGAATGCCTGTCTTTAGTAGCTAAGGTTGCTGGTGGGTTTCTGGAACAAATGCATTCTTACTGTAACACTTCTGGGTTACAAAGGTAATCACAACCCATTATCCATGTGTAATGCTTTAAAAAATATTTCTTAGATTTACTTATTTTACTTTCTGTATGTGAAATGTGTTGCCTGCATGTGTGTGCACCACATAAGTGCCTGTTGGGTCTTCTGGAATTAGGGTTATAGAAGGTTGTAGCCACCATGTGGGTGCTGGGACTTGAACCCAGGTCCTCTGAAAGAATAACAAGTGCTCTTAACCTCTGAGCCAACTCTCTCTGGTCCTATGTTTTTGTTTTTTCATTTAAAGAGAATGTCAACAATTACTTGATCTAGCCACCTCTATAAGGAAGGCATAGCAGGTACTGCAGTCCCTATTTACAGATGGAAATACTGAGATTCTGAGGAGTAAAGTGACACATTGAAGGTCAGGTGCAGAATGAGGACGACGGGGTGTTAGGGTTTTTTTTGTTTTGGGGGGGGGGGTTTGTTGTTTTTTGTTTTTTGTTTTTTTGGTTTTTCGAGACAGAGTTTCTCTGTGTAGTTTTGTGCCTTTCCTGGATCTCACTCTGTAGACCAGGCTGGCCTCGAACTCACAGAGATCTGCCTGCCTCTGCCTCCCGAGTGCTGGGATTAAAAGTGTGCGCCACCATCGCCTGGCAGTGTTAGGATTTTTTAAAAAATATATTTATTAAAATTTTTTTCATTTTACATACCAACCCCAGTCCCCCCTCCCTCCCCTTCTCCCGCCTCCTCACCTCCCTCCCACTCTGCCCCCATCCACTCCTCAGAGCGGATAAGGCCTCCCATGGTAGTCAACAAAGTCTAGGTGTTAGGATTTTTAAAGGCCGTTTCTGAGTGGTTCGAGGTTCATGAGCACTCTTACTGTCCTTCCCTGCATCTGTATGCAGGAAAAATTGGATTAGAATGAATATAGAAAAGGAGAAATTTTAGTTTATCTGTTTAAAATGTTTTCTTTTAATTGTGTGTGTGTGTGTGTGTGTGTGTGTGTGTGTGTGTGTGTGTGTGTGCGCGCCCAAAGAGGCCAGAGGCATGGATCATGGATCGCTGGAGCTGGAGATACAGGTGATTGTGGGTGCTGGGAACTGTACTCCGATCCTCCGTAACAGCAGTAAAGCACTCTTGACTGCTGAGCCATTTCTTCAGCCTCCCCTCCCCACCTTTTTCAGAGCAATCAATAACTGTGTAGATAGACAAAGTATGGCAGAGAGCAGTGATAGCCTAGTTAGTGGTATCCAACCAACTCCATTATAGCAAACTGCTCCAACTTCAGATGGTGAGCCTGGTTGCCTTACAGAATTCAGTATGAGCATCACACACACCTTCTAACTGGCCCTGGGCTCCACACATGCCTCCTCATTTCATGTGTCTGAGGGACAGTGTTGAAACCTGGATGAGACAGGAAGAGGATGCTGCAGCATGGCTCTGGACCAGTCTCCAGAGCTCACCATCTCGGCATGCCCCCTTACAATGCCTCACCTGTCGGCTGGACCCACACCTCAGTTGCAGCATGGCCTCAGCAAAGAAAATGATGCCCAGTTTAGGGGCTGGGGTCCTGAAGGTAGACGCTGCTCGACAGAACTTCCTTCTCGGCATCATGGCCCCGACCTCAGCGCAAACACTGTGGCCGTATACACATCAATGGCACCTTGTGGCTTTCTAATGCTGAGTTATTGGGCTGTCTGGGCTGTAGCTCGATTTCACACATTCCCATCCCCACAGGTGAGGGAATGCAGACGTGGCTAGTCTTTGTTTCTAGTAGGACACACACAACCCAGATTTGAGCGGCCCTAGCATGGCCAAAGTTCTCATCTTTATCCATCTTCTCTGTCCTTAGCCGCCCAGGCTTCATCTATATCCATTGTTCTAGAACTTCATGATTTCTAAAGCCACCAGGTTGACTTCCAAGGCTGAAATATGGGGGACTTGGGTCCCATTTGGCTTCTTTCTTCTGATACCCAGTTATAGGAACAATAGCTTAAAACTACTCATAGCCCGACCTTTGTCCTTGAGGAGGCAAATTTAAAGTGTAAAACTCCTTCAGGCTAGTCACTTGGACCAGCACACCTGACTCGGTGTGCTTTTAATCACAGCACACTATCTGGACAAATCAGTATTTTTGTATTTTCTCCAAGGGGAGAAAAGCTATAACATTTAAATCTAAACTTCATTAAAATATAAGCAACATTAAGAGTGGGGATTTCAACCTGGAGCTCTAGAGTAAAGCCTTTAGCCTGTAACACTGTCTACAACTCAAGACAAAGGCTGCTTGGCTCTCCATCTCTGTTCATCCTATGCCTTTAAGACCCCAGGCTAGGCAGGCAGCCCAAGGCTGTCTTCAGACAGGAGAGGGGAGGAAGGGAAGGGAAGCCAGAGCTCAGAGGAGAAGTGTGGCCAAGCACAGAAAGCTTATGTATATTATAAGAATATAGTCTATATTTTATTTTGTTTACCATCCATCAGTTAAATCTAACCACCTGATTAAATGGGGGGAAAAAAATCTCATTACCAAGAGCATCATTCACTAGGATCAATGAGTGCTTAATCCAGGCCACTGAAGTTACCATTGTTATCTAGAGAAACCTGGAAGTCAGTTCCAGAATTAAAACAGGAATTCTTCGAGTTATCAAGGAAGAGTTTGGCAGCTAGGGTTTTCAGATCGCTCCAGAATCTAAGAAAGATGCTCATCCCTTTGTCATGTGTAGAGAAATCAGTAAAGGAGTTGACTGCTCATGGGTCTTTCTCAGTCCTTCTTGGTTTCTCTGAACTCACTCTTTATATGCTGTGTTTTGTGGATCGAGTCACAAAGCCCCCAGAGTCAGAACAGTGTTTGGGAATCCATTGTGCATGGTGTCCCACAGCCAGCAGCCTTGTGGAGGTGACCCAGCCACAAGCCTCCCAGTGTGACGAGCACTTACTAGGCCCTGGGGTGCAGCAGCCGGTATTCAACCCTCTAATGGCATTCCCCTGGGATGGTTTGTTGACAGGGCCTACCTGGAGCTGGAGATCACCCTGTCCCAAGAGCAGATCCAGAAGTACACGGACTGCCTGCAGCTGTACGTGAACAGCACGCTTAAAGAGCTACGGAGGCTTTTCCTCGTCCAGGACCTGGTGGATTCCTTAAAAGTATGGCTGCTTCTCCTCCTTGCCCTACAGTCTTAAGTCTCCCAAAGGAAGGAGACAGTAGGCAGCTACAATAGTCTACAAAGCAGTCACTAATTAGCCTAGACTCTGAGAACCTCCATTTGTGTGGCACCGTGACACGCATCCAAGCTGGTCCTCTCATTTCACGGATGACAAAACTGTGGCTCGGAGACATTTAGACACTTGTCAGGGTTACCCAGTAGTGTTTGGGAGAACTAGCGTCAACCCCAGGACACACAATTCTAGACTTTTTACAAGGGAGGATACAGGTTCTCAAACCAAGATCTTAGCCCGTCTCCTAATTAACCACTTTTAGGGATGTGAAGACTATGTGTACTCTGGAGGATGTAAGTAAACCCTGGAGAACTCTTCGGGTTGAGCATCTGAAGGGAAGACCCATGCCCAGCACAGAGTGTGAGGAGGATCTGGGATGGGGACACACACACACACACACACACACACACACACACACACACACAAGACACAGACAGGCAGAGTGGGGTGGGGGGGAGGCAGGCTTTACTCCAAGGTGGTCTCACTCCATCCAGAGCAATGATTCTCCACCTTCCTAAGGCTGAGAGCTGAGACCCTTTCATATATTTCCTCATGTTGTGGTGATCCCCCAACCAAAAAATTATTTTCATTTCTACTTCATAACTATAATTTCGCTACTGTTATGAACTGTAAATATCTGTTTTCCAATAGTCTTTGTGGGGGGTGGGTCACAACCTGTAGGTTGAGGACTACTGATCTAGTGGGTTCTTTGAACAGAACGGTTGGACTTCCCGATCAAACCCAACCATTGAAACGAGACTCAGCAGAGTGGGGGGAAGGGAGGGGTCGTGAGTGTTCTGTCCTTAAAGAGTGCTTTGTGCACACTGTGGCTGAGGTCTTGTGCTACAGATTGCCTAGTACTTGTTCAATGAGTCAGCGTGAGCAGTGGGAGACGAGGGCCTGACCTGCATCCCTGGAACAGGAACTGACTGCAGATACTTAGAGACAGGTCAGGTGATCACAAATGCTGCCTGCCTGTGCTAGTATTTGTAATGTAACAATAGTGGGCCAGAATAGAGGTCAGCAAACCTCCTCTGTAAAGGTCACAAGGTATCTGGTGCCTCAGGCCATATTATCCCTACCCAACTTTGGTATTGCAGCACAAAAGTAGCAAAAGACAATCTGTCAGTGAAGGACTGGGTCTATGTACCAATAAAACTTTATTGATGCACACTGGAAATTAAATTTAATGTGAAGTCACAGATCATTGAATACTTTTACTATTTCAACAGACCATTTAAATTAAAAAAAAAAAAAAAAAAAAACCTTATCCCTGGGCCCTTATAAATACAGACCAAGAGCTACAGCGTGCCAGATGCTTAGCTTAGCCTTTGATTTCACTGGGTCCCTGGAACCTTACAACAGCATGGTCCAAGTTCTCCAAGGGACCAGGATGGTGAGCTTTGGACACCTTACTATACATTCGTTTCCTGTCAAAATCGTTTCCCAGGGATCCATTTCCTCTTGCCTCTCATTCCAGTCTCTAGGGAGGAAAACTTGAAATCCTAACTAAACCAGTTCAGATCCTAACTCAGGAAAGGTGTGGATTCCACCTGGGAGGGACAATGGTGGACTCCCTAATGACCCTTTAATTCTTAAGTTTGCAGTCCTCATGTGGCTCCTGACTTACGTGGGTGCGCTCTTCAATGGCCTGACCCTGCTGCTCATGGGTAAGTGCTTCCCATGCCCCCCACACTGCAGACATGGTGCTTCCGTGGCTGTCAGCTTTCAGCTTCTTGGTAGATTGCAAGGCCTGACCATCAGATACCCACAAATGGAGAGGCTCTCCCTTTGAGCTGCAGTAGTTCAATTAAAAATGAATTTTTGTTGTTGCTTTGTTTTTCAAGACAGGGTTTCCCTGTGTAGCCCTGGCTTTCCTAGAACTCACTGTATACACCAAGCTGGCCTCAAACTCACAGAGATTCTCCTGCCTCAGCCTCCCAAGTGCTGGGATTGAAGGGATATGCCACCATCATCAGGCTAATAATGGCTGATTTTTTTTTCCCCAACCACATCACTAAATTGCCTTCTAGTATATATACATCTACAATGGCAAGTCTGGGTGAATCAGTTGTCATCTTGAAAGGGTACATTGCACCCTCAATCTAGGATCAATGTGTATGTACAGAGGGCTCTGCCTTCTGTTTTTCTTATGCCGTACCCTGTCATCTTTTATCTATGGTGCTATTTTCCCCCCAAAGAATGCTACAGTTTCATGACTATGAAAAATGTGTCTGTAAGCTTGTTCCTGTTGATAGTTCTCAGAGTTCTAATGGTATATATATATATTTTTTTTTCCACCCCAGCTGTGGTTTCGATGTTTACTCTACCTGTGGTGTATGTTAAGCACCAGGTGAGTTGTCCGTGGGGTCAGATATGCATGTGGAATTTTGACCTCATGGTGTTTGGGTGTGCTCACAATTTCTTGCTCTTTGTAGGCACAGATCGACCAATATCTGGGACTTGTGAGGACTCACATAAACACTGTCGTGGCAAAGTAAGTTACGCAGTGGGGCTTGCAGAAAGGAGGCCCTCTCTGAAGCAGGCACGGGAGTGGATTCGTTAGATGTAATTTAGAGGAAGCAAAGTAATAGGTTATTATATTCTACTCCTTTGAGTCACACGTTCATTCTCATCTCAATTATGTTATTTCAAAAATAAGTATAATTTTCAAACCCCCAATTAAATAAAACTGTCGGTGGTTTATTTCAGGTACCATAATGAATGTATTTGAACAAGTTAGCAATTCTAGACTCTCCCCAAGGGCTGGCCCATGTTCAAGAACGAGATGGAGGGCAAAGGAAGGAAGTCTGGTTCAGAACATGTTAAAAGAGCAGTCACATTGAAAACACGTAAGGGACACCTCAGTCTTTTGAACAGCCAACACTACTAGTTTTCAACAGTAAAATTGCTTTTGAAACCTTAGAATGAATGCAGGAATAATTTGTTACCTAAATACTTTTATTATACTCTTTTAACACCATGCGTGTGTATTTGGTTTCAACGACTGCTTTTTTAGACTTCTGCCTCTAACAGACCCTGCTTTACAGAGCCTGTCTTTACAGAGTAAGACATTTAGAGATAACGATATCAGGCGTACTCATCCACAGCTAACATGGCGGCGTGGTGATCTCCCCAGCTCTCATCTCTGTTTTACATTTGTTGCCACCTGTAGTCATAATTGTGTTTCTTTGTTAGGATTTGTTTTTTTTTTAAAGTAAAAGTTAGACTGTCCTTCAGCTACAGATTCATGTCATGAAAGAGGCAGACTTTGTCAATATCAACTCCATTTAGTCATCCAATAATTATGTGTCTGGACCCAGGCAATGGCTAGACTTAGACATTTCAGATGGTCAGGCTTAGGCTGGGTAGTAACGAAACCATAAGGAAGCACAGTCATGTCTACATTCTGCCTGATAGCTCAGGTCAGTAGCTGCTGTTTTCTCTTGATGCATAGGATAGTTTAACTTTCACCATGCCCTGTTTATATTCTTCCCCTTAAAATCACGCAAAACTCTGTGGGGTTCCACTCTCAGCTTGGATATGTAGCATGTTTCCTGATGCCTGAAAACATCACCTGGAACCCACAATGTAGCCAGCTAATGAAGATCAAGAATGAAACAGTCCTTGTTTTAGGTGACGAAATGACAGAATGGCTTAGTATGGGAAGTGGTGGCACTTAAGCCTAGAGTCGTTTCAAAGGCAGAGGCTCAGAAACCTGTAGCATTAAAATCTCTGGGTTTCAGCTTGATGACCTACAATTTACATTTTAAAGAAGTCCCCAGGTAACTCTTGGGAAGCTAGAACTCTATTTAAGAACCACAGCACCGGAAAGCCAGAGTGGGAATCTGGAAACTGGAACTAGAAGCTAGGGGCCAAAACTGCACACTACTTGATTAAGGGACCGTGAGGAAATCACATCCATGACTTTTGTTGGGGGGGGGGGGGTACTTAGTTCGAAAGAGGATGTTCTTCTTTTGTTCGGTGACACAGGGGCATGAAGATGATTGAGTCTAACTTGCCAGGAGTTCTCAGCCGATCGGTACAAATGAAATTAAAGAAATAATTATGAGAAAATATGAGCACTACAGAAGAACTGTGTGGAAGTAGTAGATGTAATGGAAAGCCACTAAGGTAGGATGCTGTTTGGTCTGGACCATGGAGCATTCGTCCAGAGAGTAATAGGGAAGAACACATCACAAGAAGAAACGGCCTACGCACAGGGAACTGCACAGAAATGCTCAGAAGTGAGTGGCCACTGTGCCTGCAGTGAAATGAGTGGCAAGATTGACTGGAAAGAACATAAAGAGAAAGGCAAAAGCCAGGTGGGATGCACTCTGATCTCAGCCCTACGCACAATGGCCCTTGGTGCCTCTAAGCAGTAGGCTGATGTCATCAGAATTGCATTACGCGGAAATCACTTTGTGACAGTCTAGTGAGAGAATTGGATGGGGTGGGGGGGAAGACTAGAAATGTGGCTGTCAACTCAGAGGCTATCACAGTTCAAACAAAATGATTGGACAGTGGAGAGCTAAAATAAGGGAAAGGAAAATGGCAGAAAATTAAATATAACCTACATACATATATACATACCATAACACATATAGCATAATTTTAAAAGTATAGTTGGACATCAGAGCTGTGAAAACAAAAGCATGTCACCCATGAGAATGGATAGGGTGCTGTCATCTTTATTATATGTCTCCATTTTTTTTAACATAAGGATACAGTAAAACTTGACCCCATGAAATCAGAACAGCCATGGTTAGAGGAATCCATAGCCTTTCTCCATTTAGTGACATCATTCTGAGTGCCTGCATTTTCCTTGAAATTGGACATTTGTTCTCATTTGCAAATGAGGACTCCTCGTGTTTAATTTCAGTACTCAAGGAGCTCCAGTCACGAATTTATTAAATAACACTCAGAGATCTTGGACGTAAAACTGTAAGCAGGCATTTGTAGCCCCTAGGTAGTAAGCTACCTGGTTGCACAAGGGGCCGTAACCCACCCGACTCTGTAGAAGCTGTAAATAGTGGTGGCAATAAGGATGCTCGTTAATTTATCACATATCTGCCTGAGATAAAGCAATGTGGTAGCGGATTCTGTCACCTTCAGCCTCATTACTTCTCACGACTGTGTAGAGACAAATCAAAGTTGTATGCCAACACTCTAGGAGGGATGAAGCTTGGAATAGAAGCAAATTTGAAAGAGGGCTAGGTCAAGATTCAGAATGGATTCAGAGATCTTGACCAAGCTACAGAGCTAAACTAGAGTGAGAAACAAAACAACCAGGAGAAGCCAAGTCCCGGGTTTAGATCTCCCAAAGGCTGCTTTACAGATAGAGAACGGGGCGGGTGTGGATGAGCTGAAACGGATGTTGCAGGTGTAGAAATGAGGTTTGGGGATTGATTCATCAATCCCAGCCCAGTATGGGTTAGTGACGTACTGAAGCATCTTTTTAAAAATGAGTGCAACTTTAGATGCTCCTGATGCAAGACTGAACCCCACATCTGAAGGGACTGTGGGCACTCACTGTTATCCCCTATTACTTATGCCATGTCTGAGTTCAACACATTTCAGAACTGTCCACATACCGAGGCTTGATCCTGGGGCCTCACGCACATAAGCACTCTACCACTGAGCTCCAGCCCCACTCCTCTTTAGACTTTTGATTTTGAGGCAGACTCTGTCTAAATTGCAGGGGTTGGCCTTGAACATGCAACCCTCTGCCTCAGCCTCCTGAGCAGCTGCACCACCGTGTGTGTGGTGAATTGACCATTTTAAAAGAGGCCCTGACACACTGGAGTAATGCCACAACGATGAACAGGGTACCGAGGTATTGGCAATCTGTCAGTAATGAACAGAGGAGATCCAACATCACTCTCTACAGGTGATTTCCCTTGGAAGGGTACAATAGCTATCTTCAAGACTCTGGAGGTCTGGCTCTGTGAAGGAATGGCAGGGTGTCTGTCTGTCTGTCTTCCTTCTTGTGGAACAGTGAGTGAAAATTCCTGCTCTTGTGTTCATGTGAAACAGGAGTGGACATAGCAGTAATTAAGGCTGTTTAACAAGGACATCGGGGATTGGGGATTTAGCTCAGTGGTAGAGTGCTTGCCTAGCAAGCACAAGACCCTAGGTTTGATCCTCAGCTCAAAAAAACAAAAAACAAAAAACAAAAAAACGAATGTTTGTTTGGGTTGGGGATTTAGCTCAGTGTTAGAGCGCTTGCCTAGCAAGCACAAGGCCCTGGGTTCGATCCTCAGCTCTGGGGGGGAGTGGGGGGAGGGAAAGAAATGGACAAGGACATCAGTGCCTTATGGAGCAGTGATCTCCCTGATAGTCTTCACATATCCAAGCAGAAATCAGTTGCCCACCATCGTTTAGGTTTTCTTCAGCTCCTCCTCTTCCCACTCACCTCTCATCTGGTCCTATAGCTTCAAAAGTTATCTCCAGATCCAGGGCTCTGTCTTAGTCAGGGTTTCTATTGCTGTGACGAAACACCATGACCAGAAGCAAGTTGGGGAGGAGAGGGTTTATTCAGCTCTCAGCACTGCTGTTCATCACCAAAGGAAGTCAGGACAAGATCTCAAACCCTCAAACTGGGCAGGATCCTGGAGGCAGGAGCTGATGCAGAGGCCATGGAGGGAAAACTGCTTAATGGCTTGCTTCCTCTGGCTTGCTCAGCCTGCTTTGTTATAGAGCCCAGGACCACCTGCCCAGGGATGGCACTGCCCACAGTGGGCTGGGCCTTCACTCACTGGTCGCTAATTGAGAAAATGCCTTACATCCAGATCTTACAGAGAACTTCCCTCTGCTGAGGCTCCTTCCTCTGATGACTCTAGCTTGTGTCAAGTTGACACAAGACCAGCCGGTGGAGGCTCTATACTTGTGTCTTCATCCCAGACCTCCTGTGCTGAGACTCACATCTGCTTATTAGATGTTTTCCTCTCACATGTCCCGTAGACATTTAAGATTTACGTTGCCAAACATCTTGCAGTTGGACCCAGAGTCTGGTTACCTCCTGTCCCTGCCATCTTGATAAATGCCATTATCATGCTCAGCATTGCTCAGGCCGTAAACCAAGCAGTCTGCCTTATGCTCCCCATTCACCCTGCCCACACAGCACTCAGTCTATCAACAGATCCTTGCAGCCCCATCTCCAAATTAAATCTCAGACTGTTCACCTGCCTGCTTCATGTCTACCTTGTGATCCTGGCCAATACCATCTGTCACCTGTATTTCTGGAACCTTCTCTCCCTCCATTATTGCTTTTACCCTCATCTCCCTCTTTATTTTCTACATAGTGACCATCATGATTCTTTTAAAACTATGAATCAGGTTGCATCATCCCTCTGCTTGGCTTGTCGATGGCTTCCCACTACCTAGAAGAATAGCATCTAAAAAGCATCTAAACCCTTGCCATAGCCCCTAAATTCTAACACCATCACTGCCTGCTTTTTGGACCTGCCCCCCTCCACATGGAAGCTCCTTTCGGGCCTCTGTACTCACTGCTTTCTCTGTCTGAAACAGCCAGATCTTGGCCTATTGGCTTCTGCCTATGCTTTGGGCATCTGTTTCTCAGCTCAGCACTTCTAAAGCAGGCTCCACCCACTTCCGCTTCGCTCCCCCTCACATCCTACCACGTCGTCTTGCATTGTTTCAAAACATCTGCCACCATCTGAACCTCTTGTCCCGCTGTGTAAGTCACTCGCTTCCACACTGATGAGGATGGAAACCCCACCAAATCACCTTGTTCCTCTGTAAAACACTAAATTCTAGAATGTTGAAGGTTGCCTAGTGCAGAGGAAGATGACTGTTCTTGTCTGCAAGCTGAACTCCTAAGGCCTCAGATTTAAAAACAAACAAACAAAATCAAAACAAACCTGCTAGAGTGATCCCATTCTAAAGTGATAAAGTTAGGAACCTTGGCAATATCTGGGGACCCACAGGTTAAAGATAATTTTCTAGGGAAGTAGCTCAGCCAGGAAATTATTTGCTACTCAAGCATAAGAACCTACATTTAAGAAAAATCAGGCATGGCAGTAAGAATTTATAATCCCAGTGCTAGTGAGGCAGAAGCCAGGCAGATCACTGAGATTCACCACCCAGCTCAGCCTAGTCAGCAGGCCTCAGGCTAGTGACAGATACTGTCTCAAAAGACAAGGTGGAGCTCAACTGAAGAGCCAGAAATTGGGTCCTTGTCTCCACATACATATGTATGAACCCCCCCACAAACACACACACACACACACATATAATACCTGCATATGCACAGACAGGCGGTTGGACACACACACACACACACACACACACACACACACACACACACACACACACACATACACGACTCTCTAAGCTGTGGAGAAGGTTCATTCAATGAATGAGCAGCCATAGCTAGGACTAAGACCCAGGCTTAATTCCACTTCTAGGTATTTTGTCACACCATGGGTGGAGAGATGCCATGGCCAGGAACCACCTCAGTTTGTGCTCATCTTCCTGGTGTGGTCATTACACGCTCCTCTTCCTGAAATGCCCACGAGGAAGTGACCAATGGTGACTTCTCTACAGAAGGAAGTTGTGAGGGAGTCACCACTGGTCACCTATCTCTATGGAAGACTCTCCGAACTTCTCATGAAGGAAGTCAACATGGCCATCCCATTGACTGGGTACCATCTGAGTTTCAGCTCCTTTTATAAGTGTTTCTAGAGACCCACTGAGTTTTCTAGAACAGCCTCACTATTTGGTGACCCAGTTAGGAAAGCCACGTGATGAATACACAGAAGGATTTGGTGGATTTGCAATGTAACCCTTTGGTTTTGCCTTTTTTAGGATCCAGGCTAAAATCCCTGGTACCAAAAGGCACACCGAGTAGACGGATATCCCAGGAGAAGCTGGCCGTGGATGGGGGTGTCTGGAGTGGTAACAGCTCTCTTCTTCCTCGTTACTGCAAATTGATTGTTTCCCTTTCCCAGTACCATAATCTTAGAGGCAAACTTTCAGACAGGTGTTTTCAGGCTCTTCCTGTACTCTTAGGATATTTGAGTCCCTTGTGTCAAGCACTAAAGTATAGAGAAAAGTGTGTTAGATGTGGTTTTTAATTTTGTGTTGCTAAAAAACAAAGTGCATGATGGTGAGAGCCCACAGCCTCCTTCCTTTCGTGTTCTCCTGCAAATGCTCCCGTAGCTTTGAAGTCCCTGTGGCTAGGCCTTTCTTGCCAAGTGCGCTGACACGGTAGTGGCCATCGCTTATCATGTCCTTGGGTTGCTGGTTGGATTCATCTTTAATAACACTATATAGAATTGTAGGCCAATGTTTTCGCATTTTTCCAACACACACAACGTAAAAAAAAATATATGAGACAGTTGACCGTACATATGGTAATCAGTTTTGTATAACGTACAAATGACTAAATTAAGCATAAATCCAAAGTGAACACACAGTACTTTTATTGTATGGGATGGCTGTGCTGATTTACATGTATGGTAACTAAAAGGTGCCAGCATGTTGACTTTATTACAATTTGTATTACTTTCTCTGTAGTTCCTAATGGACTTAATCATGGACTCTGGATATTTGCACTTATGTACTTGATACTGAATGCATCAATAAATGTTACTAAATGTAGACATTTCTCCCTGTCTTGTGGTGATCTTGCTGGGAAATGCAAAAGCTGAAAAAGGCATAAAGGGGAAGTTCCTTGAGGATGAGCCAGGAGAGCTGAGGCCAAGTGTCCAACTTGCTCCCATTTCCTGAACTACAGGGTCCAGCCCCAGCTTGGGTTACAGCTTTGTTGAGTTAATAATAGAAATTGCCATGAGACCCTGCACATACAGAGCATGCTGTCAAAGTCCACACTTCCTGTTCCCACCATGCTAAGTTTTCGAGTGATTGAACTCTGCTTCTTGTAAAGATTCATTTGCACTTTTTGGGAAGAGGGGACAGGGTTTCGTGTAGCCCAGGCTGGTTTCAATTTATTATGTTGCCAACGATGGCCTTGAATTCTTGATCTTCTGCCCCTATCTACCAAATGCACAGATCATAGGTGAGTGGCACCATGTCTGGTTTATGTGGTACTGGGACTAGAACCCAGAGCCCATGCATGCTAGGCAAGTGCTCTACTGGGCTTCATTCACTAGCCAAGTCTCTACTGGGCTTCATTCACTAGCCAAGTCTCTACTGGGCTTTATTCACTAGGCAAGTCTCTACTGGGCTTCATTCACTAGGCAGGTCTCTACTGGGCTTCATTCACTAGACAAGTGCTCTACTGGGCTTCATTCACTAGGCAAGTGCTCTACTGGGCTTCATTCACTAGGCAAGTTTCTACTGGGCTTCATTCACTAGGCAAGTCTCTACTGGGCTTCATTCAGTAGGCAAGTCTCTACTGGACTTCGTCAGTCCCCCTTTTGTGCATTCTATTTCCCCAAGAGGACGAGACGAGGTAGCAGTGATTGAAAGGAGTAATCAATGGGAAGAAACAAGGAGACACTGTGTGTAAAAAGCTGCCTTTAAGCATTACAGTTGGGTCTAAGAAGCATTTATTTAGCCAAGTGGCATAAAACCAACAAGGGCTGCTTGATATCGTGGAAACAGCCAAGAAGCTGGCATCTCGGTGTTGGGGGTAGGAGGGCAGCGCCTATGTGTAAACACTAACTAAACAAAGGAGGGCATGACATCAGAGCTGCCATTCCAGCTCCAGCCCAGAGCACGATGCTTAGGGAAGCAGAACTGCATGGCTGGGTTCCGAGCATCACCAGAATGAAGGAAGAACATACAGGAGGTTTCAAGATGAGGAAGAGCATGGCATCCACAGAAAATGGTGAGTAGTAAGCCAAGCTGAGTGGGAGGTGCTTGTGGGAACGATATGCCAAGTAGATTCTTTCACAGAAAGTCATGAAGGATTGAGGCTTTAGGCTTCAAGTCTCAGTCTCTTGAACACAAGGATGAGGCCAGACACCGGTGATTGGAAGGATATGGGAGATCACTGTAACACAATTCTAACACAAACTGGTACCGATGGAGCCATGATAACAAAGGAAAGGAGGCGCTCAGCATCCCCCTGTCTCCTGACTGACATGCCAATCACGCAGTGTGCAGGGTGCAGCTAAGACGTAATGCAGAGGATGATTTGACTGAAGTTGGTGATTGACTTGAGGTAGAGTTCCAAGACCAAATTCGGCCCTGAGAGTGGCCGCCTGATTAGACTTCACACCCTAGGCAATTCACTGGCCTCACTCTAACCCCCAGAACTTTCTATGACCAGCTGAGCAAGAGAATACATCATTTTCCAGATGGAGAGCCCAGAAGAACCAGCTGGGGAGGGATAATCAGCTTAAATTGGTGCCTGGTTACTTTTGAATGTTCAATGATACAGAAGAGGATGATTTCTTGGGCAAAGCTCATATAAATCAGTCACAGAACATGCGTTTACCTGTGTGAGGACCTGGCTTCACTCTCCAGCACGCAAAGAGAAAAGAAATACATTCATAAATAAAAGGATTAAGTCTTTCTGTAGGTTTCCAATCTCAAGCCTTTGAGAACATAATTTCTTAGAGGGTTTTTTATTGTGCAGAACTGGCCGTCAGGATCGCCTATCATCATATTTCGTTTCTCCAGCTTGTCTAGAATTCCTTATGCACCTTATTAGGAGAGTCCAATTAGGAATCCCATTTGGTGGGGGGGGGGGGGGATGAAGAAGATGCCTGGGGAAAGGCCAGGCTCACAGAAATCGTAGACACAGACAGAAGATTAGATAGGACTGTGGATACATCCCATGCTGTCATAGACAGGAAACATTAGCCAAGGTGATGCTGGAGGGTTGAATAGTGTGGAGACCCAGCGGACAGGTGAGAAGAAAGCAGAGCCACCAGGGAGCCCAGAGTGAATGAGACAACTCCCCATTCTGATTGTGAGCCAGGGAAAACCTTGACCGCCTCTGGAGGAGCTAAGTGGGTGGGTGTGGTATGCTTCCTGGATCATCTCAACAACAAAGGTGGTGGGATATGACACATCTTTTGCTCTTCCCATGCTCATATTTAAATGGGAGGTGGGATATTCAGTCACACCTACATCCCATCTGTAAGCTGTGATTCAACTGAGAAACACATTATGTGAGTAAAGATCACTTGGCCATTTTTATTACTGATGATCTTCCTTGATCACAGCTAGAGTAAAGCTTGCCATGATTTCTACCCACCCGCTGCCAAACGGTGCTCCTCTTCCAAGGAGGGAGGCAGGAAGCCCTCACAGGAGGGAGAAAGCCCAGCTATGTGTACCTTTCCCCATTCTCTGAACTACCATGAGAAATCTTTTGGGCACTATACTCAAGAGATTACTTAGAAAACTAAAGTTTAAATGGTTCAGCTGAATTTGATGCTGTTTCCTTCCTCCTTCCCTGGCTGTACCCTTGTCAGAGCTTCTAGTTTATTGTTCTCTTGTTTTAAAAACACATCAAAGACAAACGTGGGGCCTTGGCGAACTCCTCTAAGGACAAATTACCATCACACATGAAGGTCCTAGAGTGAAGCCACTGTGAGGTAGGCCGGACAGCCATTTTCTCATGTGGCATTCATCAAGCATCCCAGAAATTCTGCAGTGTGCATTCTGTTCAATGCCTACACTCAAGTGTCCTAAAGCTACTAGAGAATTTGCCACAAGATAGTATCCCCAGGGCAAATGTACCTTGTCTTCCTTTTTTGTTCTTTATAATATAGCTTGTGCTTTTCTTGTTTCTCTGAGAAGGAAAGAACAGCTTTGTATGTAATGGTATGGGACATGTCCCCAACAGAATATGCAGCTCTCCAAGGATGCCATTGTGCATATTATGGTATATGCACATTATGGTAGGTTATCTAAGCTAGCCCATCTGACTTCCCAACTTGAAAGTTCTGGAACAAGTGTTTCCTCCTGGCCTTTCTTACAGTTTCTCTTGATCAAAATGACTCTACCTTTTTTCTGTTCTCTCTCTCTCTCTCTCTCTCTCTCTCTCTCTCTCTCTCACACACACACACACACACACACACACACACACACACACACACGGGGGACATATTTTTAAATTTTACTCTTTAATCTCTAAGTTGGGCATTCTACAGGATGCATCTAAATTATTATCCAAGCTGTATACCTTATTTAGTCTGGAAGACTATTTTGAGGCTACTGAGATGAAAAATTCTTAGAACGAATATAGTGTCTTCCAGCCAGGCACTGTGTGGAGTGGGCTTCTTAGAAACATCTGTAACTAAAATTTCAGAATCCTGCAATGGCCTATTTTACTTTCCTGATCTGAGGAAACTGGATCGCAGTGTTCACTTTAGCTCAAAGCTAAAGCAAGGACTGAGAGGTCTGTCTTTCTCATTTGTAGGGTGGGGTCTGTGCACAAAGCCTTTGTTCCCCTCCCCTGCAGTCTCTTCAGGTGAGGAACCATGTTTCCTCTTTGACAGCTGCAGGAGAAACCTGCTAACATATATGAACACTCAGTGGGCATTTATTGGAAGAACATCAGAGAGTCTAAGGGTTTAACTGCAGGTTTTTTCCGAAGCAGTTTTCCCATTTGGACCTTCCCAGCTAAAGAGGGTTGAATGTGGGTGTTATATAACAATCCTGCTGTGAACAGAGATGGGAAAGTGCAAATCTTAAGGAGTTTTATGTAATGGCTTAATTTTATATGCACAGTTCCCCTGATGTAGAACACACATCCACACTGCAACAGGAAAAGAAGCCAAAGCAGGGAAATCATGGTGAAGTCACTCATTAATTCCAGATGTCCATGATCCCACAGAGCTGAGAATTCCTTCTCATAACCTGAAATCTGGCTGATTAAGAGTTTGACCCTTTTACAAATGCTCATTAAGTAATAATTTTGGTGTAACAATCAACTCACAGACTCAAATTTTATGTACAGTTTAAGATGATTCAAAGAAGTCCACTGAGGGGTCTCCCAATGTTAGAATGTCAACTTTTGCCTACTGGCTTAGTGGGTTATTTTTTTTTAATTGATAGCTATAGTGATATTTTTGGAGGCTGGGATTTACTCTGTAGCCCAAGCTGGCCTCAAATTCACTCTTCCTGCCTCAGTCTCCCAAGTGCTGGGATTACGATTGTGACCCTCACTTCTCACCTCCATATTTTTTGTGTGCACAGTTTTATGTCAACTTGACACAAGCTAAAGTCATCCAAGGGCGGGGATCCTCAGTTGGGAAAATGCCTCTGTAAGATCCAGTTGTAGGGCATTTTCTTAAGTAGGGATTTATAGGGGAGGGCCCAGCCCATTGTAGGTGGTGCCAGTGGTCCTGGGTGCTATTAAGAAAGCAGGCTGAGCAAGCTAGGAGGTGCAAGCCAGTAAGCAGCACCTCCCCACGGCCTCTGCATCAGCTCCTGCCTTCAGGTTCCTGCCCTGTTTGAGTTCCTGTTCTAGCCTCCTTCAGTGATGGACTACAGTGTGGAACTGTAAGCCAAATAAACCCTTCCCTCCCCCAAATTGGTTTTGATCGTGGAGTTTTATCACAGAATTAGTAACTATAGTTAGGATGTTGGCTTAGAAGTGAAATTAGTGTGATAGATCCTGAGAAATGCCTTTTTTGTATTTGTTTTTCCCTTTCTAACAACACCTGAATTGTATATTTTGAACTCTGTGCTTTTAAAAACTACACATATATACATCTTTCTATCATCTCTTCAACAATATTTCTCAACGAGGACGCCGCCTGATTCACCAGCCGCTTCAGATAGCCAGAAGACGAGGGATTATTACTCACTGCAACACTGGCTGTTTCTGGCCTGGTTTAATTTCTGATTACTTGACAAAGGTCCTAATCCGTGTAGCGGACACTTTATCCTACCATGAAAATGTTATCTCTGCCAGGCAGGGCGCAGCTCCACTTTCCCCGTGGAGGGAGGGGGTGTGGCTCTGTCTGCAGCAGAAAACCCACCCTCTTGGTTTGAACTCAAGGAAGGCTCTTCCCAGTGAGTGTATAGTGAACCTCGCACAGCTCTGGCTGGGAATCCCACTTCCCCTCTCATTAGCCACATGTTAATTTTAATATAACTTTTTCAAGGAATCCTTGTAGCAAGCACCCCACAGAGCTGTGATAGGGCCATGGAAGCTGCTGTTCTGTGAGAATGTGAGGCACTCTGCAGGCACATGCAGTAGGTGTAGCTCTGCCCTGCTTGCTCAGGGAGACCGTGGGTTGAAAGGAGTGCGCCTTTCCTCACCTCAAGGCCATTTTCTCAAGAACAGGAACCAAATCCACCCATGTGCTTACTTAAAGGGCTAGTTAGAATATTTCGTGTACAGTAAAACCCAACATATTGTGACTGAATGTGTCAGAACTGAACTTGTAGAGAAAGCCAAATTGCTCAGTTCTCAGTCGCTAAATAGGAAAGGCTCTAGAGAAGAGAGACCCCAGGGACAGACAGTCGACCTCTCCAGGTGCCTGCCTTTTCTTTCTCCTCTTTCTCATGTTTTTCCTCTTCCTGACCCTTATAGGGTTCCATCTGATTCCTTCAAGGTCCCATCCCCGGTACCACCGATAGGTCTTTTTTGGCACATAAATGTTCTGTGCTAGACATAATACTCAGCTTTGCAGATGCACAGCAAGGATCTGAACCAACGAGTCCGGTGCCCATTCAGGTGTGGCCATGCCTGTGTTGGATAGCAGAGTAGCCTATTGTCTTTCTGTGCTGAGATTCACCTTGCAGGCAGTGACCACCACCCGAGAGAAATGGCATGGACATAAAACCAATTTCTCCTTTGTGTTAGTGCAGCTGTTGGCTGACAAAATAGTCCCTGAGGTTTGAATAACAAATTAAGACATGGCGAAAGTACAGTAGCATTTGCATCCCCGAAAGACGCTTATTTTCCATTAACAGAATGCAAGGATGGGAAATGCGGTAAGGTGGGAAATCCTTGGCTAGTGTCCTGTGGTCAGGACGTCTTTCATTCTGCTTCGTGCTCACAATCCCAGGATACAAATTTCCACTTTACTCATGAAGAATGAGTGAGTGCAAAGAGGCAAATCACCTAAAACCATTAACAGTGATGTGGCCAATAGCTGTTCCAAATCCATTGGGTCACTGAAAACAAATATTCATGAGAGAAAATTGAAGCGAGTCTCCTAGCCGGGTGTTATGAACGCCGACAGAGCCTGTCCTTCCTTAGAGGCACCTGGCTTTCCTCTCTTGGCATAATTCTGTCAGGGTGCTCCTGTTTGCTTCACTGTTAACAATCTGGTACCATCTAGGGCACATTTTCCTCTGCCATTTTGCCACAAATAACCACATGCTAGAGTCACTGTAATGGAGAACTGAAGATAGGCACTTTTTTCATGAACTTGTTTTAATTAACAAATTAGAGGATTTTGTTATAGCGTCTTCATACATATGTATCGCTACATTCTGGTCTGTTTGTGTCAGTTCCTGCCCCAACTCTTGCGGACCTCCTTCCTCCCTCAAATAGATCTTCCTTCTGATTTCATGTCAAATCAATCAAAACACCTCAGATGCTACCAGAAATCCCTGGAGCAGGGATATTCAAATATATAAACACCGTACAGAGACCTGCCAGACGTGAAGCCAACCAGAAGGCTTGAATTTAGGAGATATACTAGACACCAACTCCCTTTCTACTCAGCCTGAGAAACTTCATTGATTCCTTCTCACTTCTGAGGGAGCCATGAAGTCACAGCCAGCTTGGAGTTGACCTTGACGTTAAATGTGAACTTGGTTGACTCCTGTAGAGCTCCCCCAGCTCCCAGCTTGCCTGAAGACTCTTGATTCCTGTCACTTCCACAGAGATGAACTCATTGTTCTAATTCCCCTCCTAGTGGCCTTGTGATTCCATTCTGGACACCGAGATAAGGAAACATGTGAGATGCTGGGCAGATGTCCTTCCCCTGAAGAGAGGAACATGGGACTTTGACACCTGAGAATTTTCTATTTCCCTACATTGTACAAGTGTAGACCATTGTACAAGGGCTGCAGTAACCATGGGTGATCATGAAGAGAATAGGCCTAAAGATGAGACAACATGCAGATAGATAGACAGACAGACAGATAGATAGACAGACAGATAGACAGACAGACAGATAGATAGACATAGATAGACAGACAGACAGACAGATAGATAGACAGACAGACAGATAGATAGACATAGATAGACAGATAGATAGATAGATAGATAGATAGACAGACAGACAGATAGATAGATAGAACAGAAAGATAAAAACACTGATTGGGCACAGGCCAGTGTGCTAGACTTGCAGGGCTTAGATTGTGGATGGCAGAGATTTAGTTTGCTACAGTTCTTACTTCCCATGAAGACCTTGAATATGGGCATGTTACATGTGTGTGCATCTGCACACACACACACACACACACACACACACACACACACAAAGGACAACCTTGGGTGTCACTCCTCATGAGCCATCTGCCTTGTTTTGGGGACCTGAAGGACACTGGTTAGGCTAGGCTAGCTGGCCAGCGAGCCCTGGGGATCTGCCTTTCTCTGCTACACCACCATGATGGGCTTTATACCCAGGTTCTAGGAACTGAACTCAGATCCTTACACTTTTGCAACAAGTACTTTGCTATATGAGCTATGTCCCCAGACGTTGTGTAGTGCTCTTTCAATTTAAGGTTCTAACTTTAATTTTAAAAACATTTATTGTATGGATATAGAAAGAAAGAGCCTTGATTTTTTTGCTAAATCAGCTCTTAAATTGTTCAGAAGTATCAATTTATTATATCACATAAAGATCAATAATTAAGGATACACTTGAGTTGGTTTGAGCATATTGGCAGAAAATGAACTGAACATGGAATTTTCATGAAAAAAAAAAACCAGTATTTCTTTACAACTTCAGAAATACCAAACTCTGTCTCCAGCTCCATGCGTCTTGCTCACTGAAGTCCAGCTTATGAGGGGACAGGTGTTGTGGTTCTACAACCTGGATCTGAAATGTCACATGTTTTGAAATCTTGGTCCTCAGCTTGTGATGCTACTAGGATGTGGTGGAACCTGTAACAGGTAGCACTCAGCAAAAGGAAGTTAGGTCACTAGAGCTTGCTCTTGAAAGGGATCCTGGGACTGCCCTCCCACTCTCCATGTCGCCTCACTTACTACAGACCGGGTGACAACGGAGCCAGTCAACCATGGGCCCACACCTATGAGCGACATCAGTCCTTCTTCCTGTCAAATCACTTGCCCAATGCATCTTCTCACAGCAGCAGACAGATGGCATATGGGCTTTCAGAAATGCTTTGTAAGATTGTGCTGGGACAGGCACAGAGTACTATCAAGAAATACTGGCATAGAGAGTTTAGAGTTATATTCAGGATAACTGAAGCACAATGAACTGTAGTAATAAACACCAAAGCTCCAGTGTGGTCGATTCTGCCATATAAACACCGATAGGATGACCATTCCAATGAAAATGGGGGACCTGCCCACCTCACTCAACTGTTTCCTTAGATATGTGAGTGCAGATGTATAGCCATCCTTTCTAATAGTTACAGTATTAATTGAGTATAAGACTTTGATGTTTCCTATGTGTTAGCATTAGTTCACAAAGTCTCCCCAACAACCCTGTGCATTAAGAGTTATAGTACTACTTCCGCTCCTTTAGAGCTGTGATTGGCAGGAGTAGAAGCCACCAGGCTTAGGAACACTCCACGATGTAAACCGTAGAGCTCATTCAATCCGCCAGGAGCCATGCTCTAAACCACATAATGGCTTGCTTCCTAGGTTGGCCCACTGCATGGATGTCCCCAAGGTTACTTAAAAGCAATGTCTCAATGCATACATCATTTTGGACTATATATAATTTTTATTGTTTAAAATAGAACTTTACATCTGTATTGTCATATATGCATAATGATCTATATGTGTGAAAATGTCACATTTTTATATACTAGCTAAAAATTTTAAATAAAACCAAATGACAACAAGTTACAGTACATCCTTGGGCACAGTTGGGGTTGGTTCCTTTAAGAACCATTCTTTGGGCTGAAGATATGGCTCAGTCAATATAATACTTGCCACACAAGAATGAAGTCCCGAGTACATATCTCCAGTGCTCACATAAAAGCTTGGCATAGCAGTGTATCCCTGGAATCCCAGAACTGGGGAGGCAGAGACACAGGAGGTTCCCTGTGGCTTCCTGGCGAGTTTTAGTCAAATGGGCAAGTTCCAGTTTTAGTGAGAGACTCTGCCTCAAAACATAAAGTGGAGAGCTACTGAGGGAAACCCCCAACTTTGACCTTTGGTCTCCACAGGAAAACTATACAAATGCTTTTGAACTTGCATGCACACATGCACGCACATAGAACCATTCTTGATGTGTTATTTATTATAGGCTGAGTCCTCATACAATGATCTAAGATGCTATCCAGATAGGGCATAGAAATTCACATTCTCAGTACTATAAACTTTATCAATCTTTTGAACCTCAATTACACAATGTAAACATGAGCGCACTGTTTTTATTTGAGTGCTAATGCAGGTAAAAAAATTTTTTGATGTGCTTCTGGGACAGTTTTATCTTTTATGAAGTGTTTCTTCATGTTGTTTGTCCAGATTTCTAGTTCAAAATTTAAAGTAGTTCCTTTGAAAAGGGTGGCGTTAATTTCAGAAAAAAATAACTCATAAGCTAAGGAAGATGCTGGCCATGTTTCATGGAGCATATTCAGAGAGAATAAAATATTACAGATAAGAAGAGACATAAAAAGATTTTAAAAAACTAGAAAAGTGAAAATAACTCCAATCGGTGGTGGAGAGGATGCTGACAGTCCTTAGAGATTAGCCTGGATTTGGAGACAGTGAAGAGCAGTGACGTAAATGGGGTGATGAGAAGAAAGGATATAAAGGTTGGATCAGAATGGTCCAATGTGCACGTGTCCAGAGGGAGCTGTCAAAGGAAATGTGCCACAAGGATAACACAGACCAAGGGGAAAATGGCAGAAGACCACCACAACCTGGATCATATTCACATGCCCACCACCATGACCCTGGATGGTACTCACATGTCCATCACCATGACCCTGGATGGTACTCACATGCCCACCACCATGACCCTGGATGGTACTCACATGCCCACCACCATGACCCTGGATGGTACTCACACACCCATCACCATGACCCTGGATGGTACTCACATGTCCACCACCATGACCCTGGATGGTACCCACATGCCCACCACCATGACCCTGGATGGTACTCACATGCCCACCACCATGACCCTGGATGGTACTCACATGTCCATCACCATGACCCTGGATGGTACTCACATGCCTACCACCATGACCCTGGATGGTACTCACACACCCATTACCATGACCCTGGATGGTACCCACATGCCTACCACCATGACCCTGGATGGTACTCACATGTCCACCACCATGACCCTGGATGGTACTCACATGTCCATCACCATGACCCTGGATGGTACCCACATGCCTACCACCATGACCCTGGATGGTACCCACATGCCTACCACCATGACCCTGGATGGTACCCACATGCCCACCACCATGACCCTGGATGGTACCCACATGCCCACCACCATGACCCTGGATGGTACACACATGCCCACCACCATGACCCTGGATGGTACTCACATGCCCACCACCATGACCCTGGATGGTACACACATGCCCACCACCATGACCCTGGATGGTACTCACATGCTCATCACCATGACCCTGGATGGTACCCACATGCCTACCACCATGACCCTGGATGGTACCCACATGCCCACCACCATGACCCTGGATGGTATTCACATGCCCATATTTTCTGCTGAGCTACTGGAAACTGCTAGAATTCTGGAACCATCTCCTGCAAGCTCTCAGGTTCTAAACTTGCAGACCTAAGGTCCATTGCTGCTGGAAATGACTCCACCTCTAAACAGAAAGAGTGGCTTCCCCACCTTCTAATCTCTTCCTAATGTCTCCTATTGGTTGAACTTACCCAGAAATCCAAGATCACAAGAGAGTTTGGGAAACAGGCCTCCAAGCCTTCTTGTTCCATCAAAGAGGAGATCACAGAGATGCAAGGACAGATCTGAATATAATTAGAATAACTCTAGCCAGAAGAAAGGACCCAAGACAGTGCCCACAGCCAGGATAAGGCTCTCCTGGATGGAGAAAGTCTAGATCCTGGAACTGGTTCAGCTGTTGATATACTGAGGCCTCTACCAGACACTGTAGCATGATGGCAGATGGCAGGCTCAGGGCCCTCCCCTGGAAAGTGGGCCCAGATAACCGTCTCAAAGGATTACAGTGGTTATATGGGTCACTGGAGGGAAAGTATTCAGGACAGGGTCTGAAACATAGTACGCACCACATAATTGGCAGCTAATGATATTACAGTCAGTAAGACGTCAGTTTCAAGACCTGCAAAGAAACCTTAGGAACGGAACTGAAATCGCTTTGCTTGTCTCTAGATAGGCAGAATTGACCGTTACATTCAACACTGAGCCTGTTCAGTAGTCATATGCCCCTGTCATCAGATAGCTCACATAAGGATAAAAGAACCACGGTTCAAGGCAAAATGTGTTCAGAAACAGTCCTGAAAGGATAAAACCAAGTATAACGATTCGGTGGACTCCTCTTTAGATCCAGAGTTGTCTTCGTATGGCCTCGGAAATTCACTCTTTCGCCCATGCCTCAGTTTCTGCCTTGGAATAAAATGAATATAGTAAGTCTACCACATGAAGTCACCGTGTAGGTTAAGGGAGCTACTGTATGAAGAGGCCTGAGAAGTTCCAACGTGGTCCTGTGATTCCCCAAAGCCTTGTGTAAGAAAGATATTGGAAACGGAACACGAAGGAGTAGCTGAAGAACCATCTAACCAGGACCTCTTATAAGGGCTTTGGTGGTAAAGAGAACCAGAGAAGGATCCCACTACAGGTGGGGGCCACAAGGGGGCGCCTGGAGATGTTAGCGTCATTGTTGCCCCTGGCAACTGTGGTCCTCTGTCTTCGCCAGCGCTGGCCCCAGCAGCAAGATGTCTTTGCGCTCCTGGACCCCCGATAAGGGGTTTATCAGCGAGAAGATGGTGCGGCCAGCCTCGGTCTCCACCAGCCTCTCCCTGGAGCTGTGCACCTTCCCCACCACCCTGGGCTCCTCCGTAGCGACCACGGCGTTAGAGCAGCTCATAGTTGTGGGTGAGAAGTTCTACAGACTCCGGGAGTCACATCCTACTTGGAGATGGTGGTCTGCTCCCCTCTTGGCAGGAGCCTGGGCAGGCTGAAACTACAGCATCCCTGGCCGGGGTCTAGCCTTCTGTTCCTCGTTGGTTGGGGAGATGGGAGACAGGGAGGGGCTAAGTGTTCAGCGCACTTGCCCAAGTGCCTTTAGGGTGAACTAAAGTGATTTGGTGTGTGTTTCTGGTACGTACACATGATTTTATATTCACTGTGTGTGTAGGGGGGGTGGTAAGCTATGAAACCTTTTAAACCCACATTACAGACATCTCAGCTTTTTCTCATTTGTAAATGCTTATTGCTATTTCATCTATTTGAAATCTTTTCTTCCTGTCATAAGATGAATTTAGTGAGAGATTTTCTTTAGGGATAATAAAACATATATCTAAGTTAGGATACTATGCAATAGGAAACCTATTCAAAGGAAATTCATAACGTTCAATAGACATTCAAAATAGTGTAAGGTTCAGCATTTGAACCAGATCAGGCTGAACCAAGTAGGATTGAAACAAATCCATTAGGGGGTCTTAATATTCTAATGTTTTCTTTTCCAGAAAAATCTCTGCAAGGTGACTATTTCACTTGCAATGAAGAAATTAAAACCTTCCTTAAGGACATTATTGTCGCTGTTAAAAAACTGGTACTGTATTATCTTTAAAATCTTTTTCAGACTTTCCCTTACACCTGCATTAACCCTTAACTGAGGAGCAACTCTGCTCAAGTTGCCTAAATATGTGAACAGAGAAATTATTGACCCGGAGTTAAAATATTTTTTCTTCAATTTGCCAACCAATGTCAGTGTAGACTCCTGCTCAATTTTTTATGCAGAAAACTGAGTTATGAGGCCTGTGTCAAAGATGAGGACAAGCCCAATTAGGAAAAGCCTCATGAGTGCTGAGAGAGCTCAACTATGTGGGCAAAAGCTTGGACATTATATGTAAGCAAGGTTACAAGCAACCAGCCAAAAATATCAATCAGCCTAACAACCTACTACCAACCACCATCACCACTAGGCAGGGGTAGAGGGTAGGGGATGGAGGGGGTGTGGGAATCACTTGTATGGCTGCTACCATCACTAGGCAGGTTGGGGTGGGGGAATCACGTGTATAGTAACCACCATCACTAGGTGGGGAGGTGGGATGGAGGGATCACTTCTGTGATTACCTCCATCACTAGGCAGGGTGGAGGTGGGGATCATGAGCATGGCTACTGTCATCACTAGGCAGGGTGGTGGGAATCAGCTACCTGTAGCAATTGCCTTCACAACTGGTAAATGATTTCTTAACATCTGCTTCACTGAAGCAGACAACTGTGTCGTGAAAATGTCAGAAAGTCTATCTTTATGTAGGCCTGCCCCTAGAGAAGCCAAATAAAGAAACATTCTAAAATTTCCTTCTGGAAGTATCACAGACACATCTATTCATCATCTTTAGATGATGCTTAAAATGCTTTCTCAGCTGAAATAGTAGAGTCTTTATTTGATTTTAAAAGTAGTGAATATAAATGGATTATTTCACAAATGTCCAAGAAGGTAGAAAGGGTGTGAAGTAAGTGACCTCAAGTCCACAGATGGGCAGCTTATTATTATAATAAAAATTTATATTTTAAGGGGTTGGGGATTTAGCTCAGTGGTAGAGCGCTTGCCAAGCAAACACAAGGCCCTGGGTTCGATCCTTAACTCCAAAAAAAATTATATTTTATATAAACATGTAATCACAACACAGAGCCACACTTCATTGTCCTTCAAGTGGATCTGTAACAGCTTTGCTGCCCAGCATCACTGACAACCCTCCTGGTTGCTTCTTCCTTTCAGTTACATTTTTCTTTATATATATATATATATATATGTCAAGATTTTCATTGCAGCTAATTAAAGAATCTAGTCTTCATCTGCTTACTACCAGAGCCATGAAATCTCTCAAGTAGCAGACATAAATCCCGCCACTTAAAAAACTGACCAATACTTATTATAAAAGTAATACACATTTACCCCAGCCATTTTACAAAATAAATAAACAAGCAAAAGTAAAAAAAAAAAAATAGAACCACCATCAATTCTACTACCTTCAAATATTCACGATTAACTCTTTGGCTTTCAGAGTACAGGTGATACCTGCATTGAATTTTATTTTTTGCAGAAAACGTCCTGCAGCTTGATCTCCTTGGAGGCATTTTCTCAACTGAGATTCCCTCCTTTCAGATAACTCGTTTGTGTCTAGTTGACATAAAACTAGCCAGAACACCGCCACCCACCATACCCCTCTCCTCCACAGTTGACATGAGATTGAGCTTTAGCAGTGAAGGATACTGGGAAGTATGGTAGAGAAGGAAGATTCTTTCTAGGACCCAGTGTTCAGCTTGGCAGACCCCTCTACTGCACATGAGAGTGTATACAATTATGCAATCTGATTTTCAATTGGTAAATGCAATAGAAGTTTCTCTGGTTCCAAATTAGCTATATCTTTATTTACTTAAAAGATGGTTTTTGAATGTTTCTCTTCCTTTAAATGCATTTGTACCTAAAAAACAAATGAGTCATCACTCACAATACTGTTTAGATTTATAGATATAAGAAAAGATGTGTTGTTGTTGGTTGTTTTCTTTACTCTTTTTGGGGGGCCCGCCACCCACCTCCCAAATAAATCACCCAAAGAGGCTTATTCTTAATTATAAATTGTCTGGCCTCAGCTTGGCTCATTTCTAGCCAGCTTTTCTTAACTTATCCCGTCTACCTTTTGCCTCTGGGCTTTTCCCATTCTCTTCTATAAATCTCACGCTTACTCTGCGGCTTGCTGTGTAGCTGGAAGGCTGGCCAATGGAGTCCTCCTCCTTCTCTGGCTAATTCTCTCCTTTCTTCTTCCCAGCTTTCTCCTTCTCTGCCTGCCAGCCCCGCCTATCCTTTCTCCTGCCTTGCTATTGGCTGTTCAGATCTTCATTAGATCATCAGGTGTTTTAGACAGGCACAGCAACACAACTTCACAGAGTTAAACAAATGCAACATCAACAAAAATAACACACCTTAAAATAATATTCTACAACAGAGATGGTTCAGCAGTTAAAATTACTTGCTGCTCTTCAGAAGACCCAGGTTTGGTTCCCAGCACCCATATTGTGGTACACAGCTCTGGTTCCAGGGAGCCTAGTGCTCCCTTTTGACCTGTGCTGGTACCATATATAGAAATGGTATACATATATACATGCATATATACATATATATTCATTGTGGGAGAAAGCCTTGTTCTCTTTATTCCTGCATGAGTATTTATAGGGAAATTTAATTTTTTTAGTGAGTGACCTTCTTGGTGGAATCTTTCCATTTAGATGAATTGAAACTAATTGGATATAGGAAATAGGTACACAGAAGGGGGAAAGTTCTGAGTGAAAAAACCAACAGGAATTAAGAAATAAATCATCAGTGACAGATTAAAGTCTGATTGTAGGTCATCATCTTTCCTGGACATCTCTACCATGTAAAAACAGCAGCAAGCAATGTCTGGTAGAAATGACGGTTTCAGTGCCTGGTGGTGGTGGCACACACCTTTAATCCCAGCACTCGAGAGGCAGAGACAGGCGGATCTCTGTGAGATCGAGGCCAGCCCAGGCTACAGAGTGAGGGACAAAGCTACACAGAGAAACCTTGTCTCGAAAAACAAACAAACAAATGATGTTTCAAACCCCCCAAACAGAGAGACCCTTTCTTAGGAAAGAAGCATTGTTTTGATGCATTACCCATTTAACAATGTAATTATATATATATACATATATATTTTTTTTCCAGGTGGAAATGAGAAAAAAGACAATTGAGCTTCTGGAAATTGAAAGCATGGAGCTGAGCAGACTCTACTTTCTGCTGGAGACTGTGCCCGACAGCATCAACAGGGAGCTGGAAGGTACTATTGAGGTCATGAGTTGCAGGGCTTCAGGGTCTCCCACGGGAAAAGAGAGTCAAGTCAATATAAGCATCAATAGAGAGATTCCCTAACGTGAACATTGTGATCTGTAGCAACTCCCCATTTTATTTTAAGTGGAATACTATACCCTATAGAAATTTAATTTGCATAATTTTGCTGCTAAATTGACTAAGAGACAGATCAATCCATTTCTGATGAATAGCTACACACATAAGTTAGGTACCATGGATATCCTCACCCACATTCTACTCTTTGTTTATATGACATTGGCAACTCTAGGTTCTTCATATAAGCAGTCTTGTTATGATTGGCTTATTTCACTTAATGAATGTCTTCAAGATTTAATCATATGGGAGTCTGTGTCAGGATTCCTTCCTTTTTAGGTTGAATAACATTTCATTATACACACACACACACACACACACACACACCACACTTTTCTTATGTTTTGTGTGCTTCTTCTAACTTTTGGCTGCTATGAGTAATGGCATTTATGAACCATGTCCAAAAGCACAGATGACTCCGCTTTTGGTTCTTTTGGCTCTATATCAAGAAATGGAATCGCTGGATTGTATGATAACTCTACATGCAGTTATTACAAGCCAGCCATCATGTGTAGCCACCAGCAATGCACAAGGCTTCATTCCTCCACATCCTTGCTAACACTTGTTATTTTATGCTTCCATTTGTTTTAATGAGACCTATTTTATCAGCATTAATTAGAATCTCACTGTGGTTTTAATTTGAACTTTTCCAATGATTCGTGTCTTTGAGTGCCTTTTCCTGTGTTTGTTGGTTATTGCTGTATTTTCTGGAGAGGACTATCTACCCAGACCCTTTGTCTTTATAGCAATTAATTGTTGTTGTTGTCATTGTTGGGTTGTGGAGTTTTTTATTACTGATAATGTTAACTTCTTCCTAGATATATCACTTGCAAATACCTACTCCAGAGCTCGCCTCGACCCTCTGTGGATGGCGACCTTTGACGTAACCTTTTAGTTTGATGGTCTAACTTATCTATTTTTTTCTTTTGTTGGCTATGCTTTAAGTGTTGTATCAAAGAAATCATTCCCAAATCCAATGACATAAAGATTTTAACTGAGCCTGGAGAGATGGCTCAGTAGTTAAGATCACTTGCTGCTCTTGCGGAGGACCTGGGTTCAGTTCCTAGTTCCTGCATGGCAGCTCACAACCATCCACAACTTCAGTCCCAGGGCATCTGATGCCCTCTTCTGGCCTCCATGGGCAGCAGGCACTCACAAGGTTCACATAAACTCCTACAGGCTCACACCTATACACATAAATAAAAAGAAATATATGAATTAAAAAAAACTGACCATAACCCATCCTTTCCTCTGAGAGTATCTCTTAGATGTTTAATTTGGACTTTATGGTACTGGAGATCAAACCCATGCCCCCCAACACACACACACACACACACACACACACACACACACACACACACACACACACGGGAGGAGCATTCCGTTGCCAAGCCACACTTCCAGCCCCTGAGAAATTTAAACCTTTAGCGCCTACATTCAGCTCTTGGAATCATTTTTAGTTAAATTTTTGGGGTCAGGCCAGGATCCAACTTTATTTTTCCAGCTGCAAGAAGTGTCAGCCAAGACTCGTGACTGAGTTCCTCTCTAATAGTCACCTTGAGCAGGGACAGCAGGCTCCACCACGTGACAGCCCCTCCCTGGGTCAGAGTTTGTCCAATGATCACCCGGTATGGTCCTCTTCTGTCACACCGTTTGACTTCCTCTCTGCTGTCTCTCCATCTCCAGCCCACCAGAGCTACTCCTGAAAGCATTACACATCTTCTACACACAAACCTTAGAATCTGCTTCCCAAGGAGCCACCTTGAAAGAACAATTCAAATAAGAAAATAAAGTTTTGTTTGTTTGTATTTTTATCTTTTAGCTTTGGTTGCATTTGTTGGTTTTAAATCAGGGTTCCATGAACCCCAGGCTGGCTGTTCTACATCCCCAGTGCTGGGGTTATAGGCAAGTGATATCTCCCCTGGCATAAAACATCTATTTTAAAGACAGATGTACCAATTATCCACTTACTGACGTTCAGTTCTAAATCTGCATTTTGATGTCTTCTTGACAATAAGGGAGCTGAACCATATAGGTCATTTTATCATTAAAAGCAGTGGGGACAGGAACTCAAGCCAGACAGGAACCTGGAGGCCCTAGGAGCTGATGCAGAGACCATGGAGGGGTGCTGCTTACTGGCTTGCTCATCATGGCTTACTCAGTCTGCTTTCTTTCTTTCTTTCTTTCTTTCTTTCTTTCTTTCTTTCTTTCTTTCTTTCTTTCTCTTTCTTTTACTTTCTTTTTAAAATTTATTTATTTATTATGTATATGGTTTTCTGTTTGCAAATATCCCTGCAGGCCAGATGAGGGAGCCAGATCTCATTACAGATGGTTGTGAGCCACCATGTGGGTGCTGGGAATTGAACTCAGGACCTCTGGAAGAACAGCCAGTGCTCTTAACCTCTGAGCCATCTCTCCAGGCCCCAGCCTGCTTTCTTTAGAACCCCAAACCACCAGCCCAGGGATGGCACCACCCACAATGGGTTGGGCCCTCCCCAATCCTAGTAAGAAAACACCCTACATTTGGATATTATGAAGGCATTTTCTCAATTGAGTTTCTCTTCTTTCAGATAACTCCAGCTTACAGCAAGTTGACATAAAACTAGCCCACATTCACCCACCCCTTGCTAACTGACTGATGTTCAGCTTTGGCAGTAAAAGACGCTGGGAAGTATGATAGCAAAAGAAGAGAGGTTTTGTTTAGGTTCCAGTGTTCAGCTTGGCAGATTCCCTCCACTGCACATGACATTGGCAAGCTTCAATTCTACAAGAACCCACTGCTTTCAATGCCCAACCCATCCCCATTACCAGAACCCTTTGGATGGCCTCACGGCAGTGCTAAAGAGAGACATTAACCCTGTGGAGAGCTTCCCTGTGGAGACTTTCCTTGAATAGTTACGTCCCATCAGTGTGGACAAGTCCTCTAGCACTCTAGAGAGATTTCCAGAAAATTCCAGCAGCCCAGCATTTCCTGTGTCTCTTTGCCATCCCATAGAGCAGGGCTTTCTAGTGAGGGCTGCCTCACCCGGCTGGGGCTACCACTTTTTTGTTACTTTAAACTTTGCTTGTGTTAGTAGCACTTTTAAAGAAACTTTTGTTGCTGAATTTTCTTTGAGAGTTCTGTGCTCCAACTGTATCTTAACTGGTACTGTGGGTTATATAATAAAGCAATATACTTAGTGTTACATTACTTGAGAAGGAAAAAACAATAACACATGTACACAGGGGGGAAAAAGACTTAACAGAATCTGTATCAAAGGGAGAGCTAGAAAACTGTTCCTGATTTACTTTCTTTAGTTGTCTTTATTTTCTGGGTTGGGTTGTATTTACATAAACAGAAAAAAATATGTTCGTAGGAAAAACACACATCACATTAGTTTGTAAGGTCCTTGCTGCAGGCTGTCTGTGTAACAGAGAAAGTTTAAATGGCTTTATAGCAGCATCAGAAATAGCAAGGGAAGATCTGATAGAAAACTCAGAATCTCCCCGCATCCTCCAGACCGGCCACTCGGCAGCAGAGCCTGCTCTTGTACAGGATTCCCTGGCCATAGTGATGTGTATTTGAGACACAAGTTTGAGACATTTTGTTACCACAAACAATTTAACTAGTGACCTAGAGAAAATGATGCGCTGGGGGTGGGGGTAATAGCCTGAATCTCTAAGGGGAGCTACCAACAAGTTGCTGGGGAAGTTGTTATATAAGTGAAGTTGTTATGTAAGTATGTTGACCCTTGGTCAACATACGGAATAACCCTCGAAAGCAGTGAT